>NC_142699.1:14330606-14630666 GCF_029339155.1 Prunus mume
CAAGAAATTTCTTTTTTGGATAATCTCTTCCAAACTTTCTCAATTTTGATATATCCTCAGACTTCCCACAGAAAGCATATGCCTGTAACATTAACTGTTGAATCAAAACATTCCCTGGTTCCGAGACAAGTAAATGCTCCCCTGCACGAACTGCCAAGGCAAGGTTCCCATGAATCCTACATGCTGTAAATAAGGCACCCCAAACAGAGGAGTCTGGTTCTATGGGCATACCTTCAATAAACTCCATTGCTTCTTGAAGCCTACCAGAACGACCATATAGATCTACCATAGCTGAATAATGTTCTAGACCTGGTATAATTTGATAGTCTTCAGTGATGCTGTGGAACGCTTGTGTTCCCTCATCTACCTTTCCAGCCAGACTGTATGCATGTATGATATTTGCAAAGGTACCTCTATTTGGTTTAAACTCCGACTTCTTCATCTGATCAAAAAGATCAAGTGCAACATCTGAACGACCATGTAAGACATAACCAGAAATTGCTGAGTTCCAGGTGATGGTATCTTTGGACGACATTGTATCAAATATGATTCTTGAATATGCTATGTTTCCTGATTTGGCATAAGTGTCGATCAGGGAATTTGCAACAGGGATTTCAGACTCCAAATTTCTACGCAATACACTACCATGAATCTCTTTCACCTTTTTCATGGCAACTAAATTCGCACAAGATGGTAGGACACTCAATATAGTAACTGAATTGGGATTAACACAGTAGGCCTGCATCTGCCTGAACACCCCAAATGCCTTGTTTTTTTCCCCGAGTTGCAGGTAGCCAGAGACAAGAGAGTTCCATGATGCTGTATTTCGTTTAATTTTCCCATCTTTTTCCATCCTTTGGAAGAGGTCCATTGCTTGATCAGCATCTCCATTCTGCATGTATCCTGTGATCATCACATTCCAGGTCACGGCATTGGGATGTACATCTGATTCCTGCATCTTCGTGAACAGTTCATACGCCTTACCACAATACTTGGCTTGGCAATATCCTCCTATCATTGAGTTCCAAGTGTAAACATCTTTCTCTGGGATCATACTGAAGACCTTCTGAGCAGCTTCCACTTCCCCACACTTTGAAAACATGTCAATGAGTGAATTTCCAACCAGTACGTCATCAATGAAACCAATCTTTATAGCAAGAGAATAGATTTCCAACCCTTGGTTCAGTGATTTTAAAGATGTGCATGCTGAGATTGCACTAGTAATTGTAATCCCGTTTGGTTGTACCCCTGCCAAAAGCATCTTCTTAAAAAAATCCAGTGACTGGTGTTTCCTGTTGTTTTGAGCAAACCCTGAAATCATAGAAGTCCAAGTATATACATCAGGAGTTATCCCACAGCTCTCCATCCTCCTCATCAGTTCCATCGCAACATTGCAATGCCGTAACTGGTTATGACTAGCAATTAACGTATTCCACGTTACCAAACCCGGTTCAATCCCTTCTTTGCTCATCGCATCAAACAGTCTACGAGCTTCTTCACTCTCACCTTTGTGGCAATAACCAGATATAATTGCATTCCAACTCACCCCATCCCTCTCATCCATGTTGTCAAAAAACCTCCTTGCCCACTCCAAATTTCCACACTTTGCGTACACGGCTAATATTGAATTGTTCACATGAATACAACTAGTCAAATTACACCGAACCGCAATGGAATGTATCAATTTCGCGGCCTCGACATTGGAACAATTCCCACAAGCCTGCAATATCTTAGGGAACAAAAAGTAATCCGGCAAAACTCCATCTTTCATCATCGAGAAAAAATGCTCCACAACCTCTTTCCACCTTTGGTCTCTAAGACAGGCACCAATCATGGCTGACCAAGTGTACAAATTTCGTTCACGCATTGCGTGAAACACCTTACGAGCATCATCCAAAAACCCACATTTGGCATACATGCTCACCAACTTAGTCTCAACAAATGGGTTTATTTCCTCAACTAAATCAATATGCTCATGGAGCTTCCGACCCAGCTGAATGGAATTGGTGTCAATACAAGCTTGAAGTAAATTCATATAAGTAGTGGGTGGTACCTTGGACCCTTTTTGGGCAATAGAGTCAAGAACCGTGATGGCCTCGCTGAACTGGCCATTCTTGCAGAGATAGTTTAAATGAGTGTCTGTGAATTTTGGGAGAGTTTTCCTGGAGAAAGAGATTATGGGTTTGGCGTGTCTTAGTGAGAATTCAGATGGGTTGCCAAGTTTGGAGGGTAGAATAGGGGTGGGAGGGCTTGATTTGCATGGGATTGTGAAATTCTCCATTGTTGAAAGTTGAAACTTTTAAGAGATTTTCTGTTTTTTTATATTTTTTATAATGGGGTGCTCTTTTCAGTTCATGTCCTGGCCTGGAGGGCGAGATAAAGCAAAGATTGAAGATTGCACGGTTGTGTCCATGGAGAGTGGAACCCAAATTGCAACGGATAGAGGGAAGGATTGATTCGCTCCGGCCAGTAATATCTCGCCACGTTAAAGCAAGGGAGGGCATTAGTCAAAAAGTTGACGGCCAGGTTGTCATTACAAGTGGACGGCTTACATATGTATTAAACGACGTAGTAGTGTACAAAAAAGCCTAAAACTAATACAGAAATTGCTAAACTGGAATTTCATAGTAAGAAAAGAACACTCGGGAGAAATAGAAATTGTACGACAAAAGGTTGTCATTTAATTTTTGCTGTGTGAGCTCCAATTATGGCGCTGAGACATAATTTTGCCAGCTCTAATTTTGAGTTTCAGTGTTTATGGTTTATGGCAGTATCATGAACCAACTTTGGACGAAATGCTGGAGGCCCATGTAAGAAGGTTTATTACATTAAACCTACTAAAGTGATCTTCTAATCAAATTAGGATTACAAAGACTTATTGTTTATTAGGAACTCAAAACCTATCTCGATTAGGCAAGCCTCAAACAGTGTTCAATAAGGATAATGAAGGCTTAAGGGTTCCTAGTTCTACAAGGATTGGAATGGATTAATCCTATAGCATGAAGGATATCTCTAAGTGTTTCTTGATGGGCAAGACACTTAGAGAGATGCATATAAATAGAAGGCTCCCTCCTAGATCCGAATAACACAACACAGCTAAACAGAAATTCACCCATCAGAGTTATAGCTATAAGGATCGGATTCTCAGGAGAAGAACTTCTATTCCTTGCACTAACTGTCCAAAGATCATCCAGTCCTTGCGCCAGCACCATGTCAGACTCAGGTTAGTGTTAAACATGTTATGGCTTTAAGGAATTAACAGCCCATTCATTACAAGTTTACAACCACAGTTATGACTATGATGCTCCCATTGATGAATATGGTAAAACCTTTAAGTTCAAATCCATTTTGGCCACTCACAATTATCTCTATCTCTTTTTTTCTTCTTCCTTTTTTCTGTGGTTTTAATCTCATAGGAAAATCTTCCAAACAGGTTGGCCTTAAAGGAGAAGCAATGGATTTGGTCTCTCCAAAAGGAGGGTCATCAGTTGATTGGTTCCGAGGCTCACTAGCTACTCGAACCAAACAGACATTGAAATGGCATAAGGTAAGGATTTCAAGGTACCATGCTCCTGGTCCTGGTTAAAGCCAACACAAAATCTGGTGATAGTGGTTGAGGAACTCGGTGGGGATCCATCAAAGATAACCCTGGTGAAGAGATCAGTGACAGGGGTTTGTGCTGATTTACAAGTACACCACCCAAACGCTGAAAATTTTGATATCGACACAGCCATGAAGAATCGAAAACGCTTCATCAGGCCCAGTTCATCTGCAGTGTTTGCCAGGCAGTCTATCTCAAGCATTAAGTTTGCAAGTATTGGAACTCCTACCTCACTGCAACTTGTGGGAGTTCCCAGCAAGAAACGTGTCATGCAACCAACTCTCATGCCATTGTGGAGTGAACTACAATCTTTTCACCTCTCGTACTTGTATAGTGAACTCGCAGATGCATATTCTTTTGATAAATACAGATTTATTTATATCCCTTTACGTGTTTAGTAGAATTGTATCGGCCGTGAGAGTTGCTTAGTTACTTTATCGAATAGCATCTTCAGGACGGATCCATGCCCGAATCTACTCAAACGGCTATCAGTTGAAGCTGTTTGTTCAACTTGAATTACAACCAACAGGGGCAGCCCTGAAGGTGTGCAAGAATTTTTTTACGTGTATATTATGTATATTAATATTATAGGTATTATATATATACTTGAGCATGCAGGAACATAACACAAGTGTGTAATTAGTTGAGTTGGAATTCATTCCCTTGATTTTAGTAGGTAAGTTGGATTCAAGTCCATATTGTGTCATTCAATAGTTGTATTTTTACATTTCTACTCCTTTTTAACATTTCAATAGTTGTATTCAAAGTAATATATTCAAACTTTCTCCAATCAAACAAGAAAAATTGGAGTGTATGTTTTCACCCGCTCAAAATGAAACAAAAAAAAGTTAATGTCTTCTCCCTCTTCCATTTTCTCAAATTGAAACATTAAAAATTTTATGAATGTTATTTATTAGTGGTGGACCTAGACTTTTTTTTCATCTGGGGGCATAAAAAATAATTTCATAGCTGACTCATACAAAGTCTAGGTTTTCATAGCAATACGATATATATTATAACACATAATCTATTTCAATAAATTTTTAATATATGATTTTGGGCCAAAATCTAAGGCTTTATATATTGAACCATATGTTTATTAAGTCTTGGGTCTTGATATTTTCAATATAGAAGAGGTTTTGGGCTAAAACCTTGAAGACTTTACTTATTTAGGGTGCTAAGTGGGGATTTTGCATGCAAAATATTAGCCTAGTGTCTAATTTTTATTGACAAAATGTTTGGCTAGATGGGCGAAGAAACCACCTAAGTGTGGGCAGCTGCCCACAGTAGGCATATATTGGGTCTGCCAGTGTTATTTATGATTGCTATTGCATGCTAATAGATTATGAATTTTAGTTATTAAAAAAATTATTTTATGGCAAAATTTTTTATAAATATTTCCATATTAGATTGAGGGCTCCAGTTTAAGTTTCGTATAGAGCCCTAAAAATCTCAGAACCGGCCTTGAAAACCAATCAACCTGATCCGACAAGATGAAGATGTTGTAAAATGAGGCACAACATGCATAGCTATATGAAGCAAAGAATTAAGACGAATTCGAAGAATGCATACTTAGGATGAAGATTCTACATTGAATTGGCTAATCTCTATCTATTAGAATTATGTTGGGACCAAATCTCACATGTCATGGCTTAACCCATATGCTATAATTAAAAGACGTGGGGTGATTGAACTTCCCTCCTATTAGAGAAGTGCGGAGCGAGGGAGACACAACCCGGTCATTTGAACTCCATGACCATGAAGTGGACGATGAGATGCGCAAAGCTAGAGAAGTGGGGCTAAACCCAAGGACTCAAAGCGCTATAAAAGCCCAACTAGACCTCCAACAAAGGTACAAGAAATTCAATTGAGTGCTAAGAGTTACAAGAAGAAAAAAAACATTAGGGCTAAGTTAGGACTTAGGACATCATGCTAAATGTATTTAAAATAATAAGGTTAATTTATTTTTTATGGAGCGAATAAAACTGCTAATTAAACGATCGCTTCTTTTTTAAGAAGGCAAGGGTTGTGTTAAAAGCTAAAGCATAGATAATATCAAAACAAGCGTTAAAAATTAATAGGACTCTATGAAACAATGACGTCGCAGATGCGCCTCTTTTCTCACATCGTCTTCTTCTTCCTCGAGCATATGCACCTCGCTGAGCCTTAAAGCATGGCTTTACAGAGCCTCCGTCCTCGCCGTCGACGCGCACGCTAGGTGTGCAAACAACTAAACAAGGGAATGCCTGAGGCAATTTGCTATTGCCTCACTCCGACGTGCGCTTTGATGCGTGCCTACACATGCCTTTGAAAACACAGTTCAAAGCAGGTGAGGTAAAAATAAACCAATTACCCAAAGTAATTTTGACAAATTAGAATTTAATTATCACAATGGTAATTTAATCGAAGACCCAAGATTTATTGGTTTAATATTTGCCCAATTTACAATCTCTTGACTTGAGATAGTTGATCACCACTGTTCTCAAAACCAAATTGGTAACCTTGAAGCTAGAAAGGTAAAAGCAGAATTCATTTTATATCAAAAGCCATAGCCATTGTGATGCAGGAGCATCAATCCTAGTCAAAAAGGGCTAAGTTTTAGATATTTTACTTTATTAAATTAATTGTTTTCCCCTCTTCATTAGGATTTGGTTTAAGTTTCTTGTTTTGTTTCTAAATTCCTTTATCAATTAGGTTTCCTTAGTAAACTAGGAATAGGAATTCTAGGCTGGTGTATTCTAGTATAAATAGGCTGTTAAGAGACTTTTGTATTCAGTTTTTAATCAATATAATTTCAGACTTTAGTCTAAAGAGTTTTCTTGGGAATTTAGCCTAGAACTCAATTATCTTCGTTCCAGACTTCAATTCTACAGCTTTATCCTTCTATTCTCTGTATTTTGGGTACGCTTTGGATCGGACAGCTGCCTTTAGCCGCTGCCCTGCATCAAATTGGTATCGAGCCTGGTTAATCCTTGCTCCACACCATGGTTGGACGTGCTAGAGGTCGTGGACGAGGGAACCAAGCCCAACACACAGAGATGGCTGAGATGCGGCGTATGATGGAAGACTTGTCAAGAGCGGTGCAAGCCCTCCAACGCAGGAACGCGCGGATGCCTATATGGAGATTCCGGAACGCAACCGCGGACCCTTACACATACCGGAAGGTGGTGATGAGGATGAATATGAAGACGAGACGGACGTCGACAACCCTTTTCATAACGCTAGAAACCATGGTGATGGTGATAGAGGTGGATTGGAAGAGCGGTTGGTTCGTGCGTTGGATTTGAATGGTGGAGGAATTAAAATTGAAGTTGCTGATTTCTATGGAAAGATGCATGCCGAAGATTATTTGGATTGGGAAGCAAGCCTAGAGAATTATTTTGAATGGAAGCCTATGACAGATGATCGTAAAGTGTTGTTTGTAAAGCTTAAATTGAAGAGCATCGCGCTTCAATGGTGGAAGAGAGTTGAAGAGCAGCGTGTTTGACAAGGAAAGCAGAAGATCAACACATGGGATCATATGAAAGCCAAGTTACGCAAGCAGTTTCTACCATGATTACACTATGGAATTATATGAACGGTTTCATAACCTAAAACAACGCGACATGTCTGTTGAAGAATATACGTCTGAGTTTGATAATCTTTCGCTTCGCGTTGGTTTGAATGAGACTAATGAACAGATGACTTCGTTACCTTTCTGGTTTGAATCAAACCATTAGAGATGAGCTGGGGGTGGTTCGCTTGTTCAACCTTGAAGATGCTCGACAATATGCCTTAATGGCCGAACGTCGACAAGTGCGACGTGGAGGAATGAGAGTTGTTTCTGGACGCATAGATAATTATTGGCAGAGAAATACAACAGCTGTTCGTGGGGTTCGAAGCGAACAAGAAGGCCGAACTGGTGGTAGGAACATGATGGGCGTTGATAGGAGTGAAAAAGGGAAGGAAGTTGCAAAATTTGGGTCTCAAAACACTGCTGTTCCACGCAATCCTAGGGGTGACAGTACATCACAAGTGCGTTGTTACACATGTGGTGAGAAGGGGCACACGTCTTACGGTTGTCCACAAAAAAGGGTGAATTTGGCAGAGTATGAAGATGAGATAACTGATTTTCCTGAACCAACCTATGACAATTTTGGTAATGAAGAGGAAGTTATTGATCTATTACCAGTTGAAGGAGAATCTTTGGTGGTCAGACGAGTGATGACAACTCCCAAAGTTGAGGAAGAAGATTGGCGGCGTCATAATATATTCCGAACACGAGTCCAATGTGGGGGAAAGGTGTGTAACGTGATCCTTGATGGAGGAAGTAGTGAGAACATCATCTCAAAGGAGGCAGTGGAAAAACTTAAGTTACCGATTGAGAAGCATCCTAATCCCTACAAGGTTGCATGGTTTCGAAAGGGGAACGAAGTACCAGTTACTTCAAAGTGTTTGGTTAAATTCACTATTGGTAATACTATTGATGATGAAGTGTGGTGCGACGTCGTTCCCATGGATGCATGTCATATCTTATTAGGAAGACCTTGGTTGTTTGACAAAGACATGATTCACTACACTAAAGCCAACACCTATGTATTCCATCAAGATGGGAAGAAATTGAGCTTGCAACCACTCAAAGAAGTGAACAACAATCCTAAGGTAACCAAAGTCAGTGGGTTTTTAACAGGCCATAATTTTGAACAAGAGAGCAAAGAAATGGGAATTATGTATGCGCTTGTTGCTAAAGAGATAGGAGCTGATCAACTGCTGAAATTTAATGAGTTTCCGAAAGAAATTCAGCACATATTAATGGAATTCCAAGAGCTAGTTGGTGATGAATTACCACAAGGTTTACCACCAATGAGGAGTATTCAACATGCTATTGATTTGGTGCCTGGAGCAGCATTACCTAACCTTCCTGCATATCGGATGCCACCCACCCAACGAGCTGAAATTCAGAGGCAAGTAGAAGATCTAATTGCTAAAGGGTTAGTGCGTGAAAGCAAAAGTCCATGCGCAGTTCCAGCATTGTTAACACCAAAGAAAGATCAAACATGGAGGATGTGTGTGGACAGTCGTGCCATTAACAAGATTACAGTGAAATACCGGTTCCCTATCCCTCGATTAGAAGATATGCTTGACATGCTGGCAGGATCTAAGGTGTTCTCCAAAATTGATTTGAGAAGTGGGTACCATCAAATTCGCATGAGGAGCGGTGACGAATGGAAAACAGCTTTCAAAACTCCTAATGGCCTTTACGAGTGGTTAGTGATGCCATTTGGACTCTCCAATGCTCCAAGCACATTTATGCGAGTCATGACTGAGGTATTAAAACCTTTCTTAGGTTTATTTGTGGTGGTTTATTTTGATGACATATTAATATATAGTCAAACTTCTGAAGAGCACTTAATCCATTTGCGGCAAGTTCTGGAGGCCCTTCGGAAGGAACAACTTTATATAAATCTTAAAAAGTGTTCCTTCTTGAGCGACAAAGTTGTATTCCTAGGCTTTGTTGTTTCAACTAATGGCTTGCAAGCAGATCCTGAGAAGATAAGAGCTATTATGGAGTGGCCAGTGCCACAATCTGTGGGTGATGTTCGGAGTTTTCATGGATTGGTCTCGTTTTATAGGAGGTTCATCCGTGGTTTCAGCTCTATTATGAATCCGATCACTGAATGCTTGAAACAAAACAGCTTTGAATGGTCAAAGTCAGCACAAAGAGCTTTTGAACAAATAAAGGTATTGATGACAGAAGCTCCAGTACTTACTTTACCAGATTTTGAGAAGTTATTCACTATTGAATGCGATGCATCCCATGTTGGAATTGGGGCTGTTTTGAGTCAAGAAGGCAGACCCGTGGAGTTCTTTAGTGAGAAGTTGTCTGGTGCTAAATGTCGCTATTCTACCTATGACTTAGAATTTTACGCTTTGGTTCGGGCAATTCAACATTGGGAGCACTACCTCGCTTATAAAGAATTCGTGGTTTATTCTGATCATCAAGCTTTAAGGTACTTGAACTCTCAAAAGAAGTTGAATGCTCGACATGTCAAATGGAGTTCATATCTTCAAGAATTCAATTTTTCTCTCAACTACAAGACGGGTGAATCTAACAAAGTTGCGGATGCCTTGAGCCGAAGGAATCTATTATTAACAACGATGAGTACCCAAGTTATTGGCTTTGAGGAGTTAAAAGAACAATATGCTACGGATTCATATTTCAGCTCTATAGTATCTGAACTCCAAGGTCCAACAGGTTGGAAGATGTTACCATTTCGAATGCATGATGGGTATTTATTCAAAAGAAATTTGTTGTGTATTCCCGAGGGATCATTACGTGAACAAATCATTAGGGAGCTTCATGGCAATGGATTAGGAGGACATTTTGGAAGGGATAAAACATTGGCTATGGTGACTGATCGTTACTATTGGCCTGGGATGTACAAGGACGTTGATAGACTTGTCCGTAAGTGTCAAATCTGTCAGTTTGGCAAAGGAAGTTCACAAAATACGGGTTTATACACGCCCTTACCAGTTGCAGAAGCCCCTTGGGTTCATATTAGTATGGACTTTGTGTTAGGACTTCCGAAAACAGCCAGAGGACATGATAGTCTTTTTGTCGTGGTAGATCGCTTTTCCAAGATGGCACATTTCATTCCATGTGCTAGAACAGCAGATGCTACACATATAGCTGATTTATTCTTTAAAGAAGTGGTGAGACTACATGGTGTGCCAACATCTATCGTTTCAGATAGGGATGTTAAGTTTACTGGGCATTTTTGGAGGACTCTTTGGAGGAAGTTTGGAACTGATCTAAAGTATTCTAGCACTTGTCATCCGCAGACGGATGGTCAAACTGAAGTAGTAAATAGAAGTCTGGGTAATATGCTAAGGTGCCTTGTTGGAAGCAATGTCAAGACATGGGATTTGATCATTCCACAAGCTGAATTTGCATACAACAATTCTGTGAATCGATCAACAAAGAAGACACCATTTGAAGCTGCTTATGGACTTAAACCTCAACATGTTATTGACCTAGTTCCACTTCCACAAGAGATGAGGGTGAGTGATGAAGGAGAGGGTTTTGCAGATCACGTGAAAAGAGTGCATGAGGAAGTAAAGACAGCTATAAAGGCTAGTAATGAGTCATATGCAGCCGCTGCAAATCAACATCGGAGACTCAAAGATTTTGAAGAAGGTGATATGGTTTTGGTGCATTTAAGACGAGACAGATTCCCGAAAGGCACATACCATAAATTGAAGTCTAAAAAGTTTGGGCCATGCAAGGTGTTGAAGAAAATTAGTTCAAACGCCTACATGTTAGAGCTGCCCCCTGATCTCCAGATTAGCCCAATTTTCAATGTGTCTGACTTGTATTTATTTGAAGGATTTGATGAGGAACCAGTTTCAACAGAGGCACAAATCCAACAACTTCCAAAGGCTCACCCTGAAATTGTTGAAGATGTGTTGGATATCAAAGAGGTAAAGTCAAGGAGAGGTAACCAGTATAGGCGGTTCTTAGTGAAATGGTTGGGTAAGAACGCTACTGAGAGCACGTGGGTTCCTGAAGAAGAATTAAAGAGGATTGATCCAGAAATATATGCTGAAGTTGTTAAAGCTTTCTCACCAGAGTCGAGTTCTTTCCAACCCGGTGGAGTTGATGCAGGAGCATCAATCCTAGTCAAAAAGGGCTAAGTTTTAGATATTTTACTTTATTAAATTAATTGTTTTCCCCTCTTCATTAGGATTTGGTTTAAGTTTCTTGTTTTGTTTCTAAATTCCTTTATCAATTAGGTTTCCTTAGTAAACTAGGAATAGGAATTCTAGGCTGGTGTATTCTAGTATAAATAGGCTGTTAAGAGACTTTTGTATTCAGTTTTTAATCAATATAATTTCAGACTTTAGTCTAAAGAGTTTTCTTGGGAATTTAGCCCTAGAACTCAATTATCTTCGTTCCAGCTTCAATTCTACAGCTTTATCCTTCTATTCTCTGTATTTTGGGTACGTTTGGATCGCTGGACAGCTGCCTTTAGCCGCTGCCCTGCATCACATTGGCCTCCAGGAAAACAGGTTGTGTTCCTTTCATCAATACCCATGTAGTTTCATTAGCAGGATAATTGATCCCGATTTACAAAGAACGGGCAGGAGGCATTTAGGGAAATTGGTTGGCAAAGAGCCAAGACTGATTTATTGTTCCAATTGGCTCTTGAACTTTCCATCCCAAATAAATATGGCTTTGTAATAAATAAAAAAAACATTCATAGATAATTGGCATGAGGCATCATATGGGAACTAGTAGCCATATACATAAAGCATTCAGATGTCTTAAAAGAAACTCATAGAAGTTATAAACAACTAGTGAAACAGAAAGGAGTTTCATAGCCTCCTCCACAGAGAACGATAGAAGTTAGGCAGTAGCAGTAGCAGTAGGAGTAGCAGTACTAGTAGCAGTAGCAGTAGCAGTAGCAGTAGCACTATCAGAAGCAGTAGCAGTAGCAATAGCAGTAGCACCGGTGCTGCTGGTATCATCAATGCGGGAGGCAGCAGCGGCATGCTTCTCTACTTTGGTCCGTAACTTGTCTTTCTTGGCACCCACAACCTTGTCCACTACCTTGCCTTCCTTGAGGAAGAGGAAGGTAGGCACTGCATCCACACCCCACTTTTCAGAAATAGTCTTCAGTTCATCCACGTCCACCTTCAGGAACGTTACTTTTGGGTTCTTCTTAGCCAACTCCACCAAGATTGGGGCGATCAACTGGCAGGGTCCATAAAACCAAGCCGTGAAATCCACCACCAGCTATTAAATTAAAGACATCAAATTAATGCATTAGTTAATCAAAGTATAAAACCAATTCCACAACCAAAATATTAAAGGATGGAGGACACAACCGTATACCTAGGTTTTTTAGCCATTTGCAAATTACAAAACCCCTATGTAGAGTCAAACAAAATTAATTCTATTTGAAATGTAAGCGCTGGAATACACCCAATTCTTGCTCTTGATTTCAAAATTTGGAACTAATTTCTAAGCACAAACAATTTCAATACGGTGAACAAGAAAATAAAGAAAATTCCCATTGAAGCTAATCACAAAATATAAAGGGAATATTGTAAGACAATCTTGTCTTAGCCACGAAATTAGGTCTTCTAATCATATGAGGAGTCGGAGAGTTTGTATTGATCAAGAAGTACTGCTCAAACATATCTGCAGCTCTAGTCTAAGTGCAATTTGATTAGAATACTAGAGCTTTGAGGGTTCATAGTCCTATATGGATTAAAATAACCTCCTAATGCAATCCGATTTGCTTAAGTGTTTCTTGATGGGCAAGACACTTGAGTAAGGTTAACTTTCTTTCTTTTTTTCCCTCTTTTTTTTTTTTAAATCATTATTTTTAGTTATAGTAAATTGATGGAAATGCCCTTAAACTTATAGAGACTAAAATTAAATGTTTTGTAAGTGAAGAAAACAGAGTGCAAAAAGATATAGAAGTGTGATTGGAGATTTGAAAATTGAAATACCAGTTTCTTGTTTTCGTTTCCCTTATGGAGCTGCTCTTCCCATGCCTCAGTAGTGTGGCAGTCGATGACTTGATTTTCTTCAGCCATTTTTTCTTTGCTTTCTCTCTCTCAAAGGATTGTGATATTCTCAAGCAAGCTAGGTTATTACAAGTTGTTTTTGTTTTTGTTTTGTTTTGTTTTTTGTTTTGTTTTTTTTTTTGCGACGAAAGTAATGGGCTCAGCCGCAGTATATATATAGCCCACAGTCGACCTTAACCAAGAGGTCAGATTTTTAATGTTTATTGCGGAAATGCAATTGCCATTAGGTGGCCGAGGCATTCATATTATGTGACGCATGCCATATATCCGTGGAACATGAATTGATTTTGTCCAATCTTCTGCAGCCTCTCTTCTGTTTTCTTCTTCATATTTTTTTCTTTTCTTTTTTAGCTTTTCAATAACTCCTTTCTGCCCAATAACTTATTGGGAGTTATTCTACCCCTTCGAATATATATATATATATTTATATATTAAACTAATTCCAAGTACTTGTAATTGAATATTGGATTTTTCATAGAGACGATTCCCTCTGATTATGATAATAAATGAAAAGAGACTCTGACAGTGAGGGGTGGTGTTTACATAGAGACGATTCCCTTTGGTTATGGTAATGAATTGATTATGATAATGAATGAAAAGAGACTCTGACAGTGAGAGGTGGTGTTACATAGAGACGATTCCCTCTGATTATAAGATTGGATTTTTCTTCCTCTTTTTACTGAGAGACTTGGTTGATTCCCTCTGGTTATTCTTACCCTGTCTTGTGGTTTGCTTGATGCGTTTATTCTTGTTGGTGATTCTTTTATCTTTGTCTTTCAATCAATTTTCACTTATTAACAAACAAAAAAAACTAGATTTTGTGGAAATGGGAAATGATTCTTTGTCGAGCCCTGAAAAGAAAGGGAAGTTGCAGGATTGAGTTGAACTCTTTGGAGTTGGAAATTATTGTTGATTATTAAGGAGTGTCAACTATTGCTGAGACAATTATTATTTACTTATTTGGGGCTATAAGTGATTATTTTGAAATTTTTGAAAGCTCAACCTGTTTGGTAAAAGATAATAAAATCACTTATTTTGAATAATTGTTGCGAGAGAAAGCAATTAGGGAAATTAGGTGATGAGATGTTTTCATTTTTTGATTATGCTATAATCAGTTCTGAAGATGCGCTGGGTTTAATGAAACTTTCAAAATTCCAAAAATAATCCTGTCTTTTTTATTTTTTTACCAACCGCACTTCTAATAAAAAGTTTACCAAACTCTAAAATGCTTTCTTTTACAGCTGATTTATCTCACAGCAAATCTGATAGTGATTATTTTTACAACACAACAATGCCAAACTGGCCCTAAATCTGAGGAGAGAGAATGGCTTGACTTATGAAATTTTAGTATAAAGTATACATTGACTTATTGAGGTATCAATATTGGTATAAATTGTATCTTATACTAAAACTGAAATTTTATATTTTGATTTGTTGGGAATTTGATTTTCTAGTATTTTTAATTGAATCCAAATTGGGAGTACTTTCTTATTTACATTGTAAACTTAAGGGGGTGTATTCAATTGAGATTTTAATAGATTATTTTGAAGTTAAAAGTCCAGTGGTATCCAATTAGGATTTTTAAGTAATCAATAAAAATCTGGTGGTATTCAATTAAGATTTTTAAATAATCTATCCAAGTCTTGTGGTATTCAATTAGGACTTTTAAAAGATAAGAAAAAGTACGGTGGTATTAAAAAACTTACTGATTTTGAGGTATTTCGTTAAATGGTGTATTGTATGAGACTTTTGAATGTGTGATATAAATACCAAACTCCATAAAAAATCCCACCCTCCTATGCCTGATTCTCACGTTTTTTTGTTTTCGGGAAGATGAACAAATAAAGATGAACAAGGTACTCATGTCTTTACAAGGGCTTGGTCTAACCAGACTCGATCCTTCTATATTAGTGGATAGACTCAGATATCTATCTTTGTTTTCTTTGCTTTCTCTAGTCTATATTGTTTTCTTTTTCTCCTGGCTATTTGGTTGTAGGAGGTGTTTCCCACCTTTCTTTTGGCTTCATGTCTACACTGTTTGTTTGATTTCATCTTATGGATAATCTCTTTGCCCAATTAAAAAAAAAGAGACTCATATGGCTTACGATATCTAAACAATAATTTCAGATACGTTGCTTTCAATAGTTGTTCATATTATGCAATATGCGTGCAATTTTCTCAATAGATTTTCAGCTCATTTATTTCCTTTGATTTATTTGTCTTTCTTTAGTCAATTTGTGGAATCAATTTGAGTGACAAGTGTTTTGTACTAGTATCATGTCATAGCTGGATCATTTTGAGTTGTTTTCAGTCCGTCCAGTTTCTTATTTGAATTGATTCAATTACCTTGTTTGTTGTAATATTTATAAATTCAAGATTTTTCCTTATTGTAGCTTGTTCCTATGTCAATTCTCAGTTCCAGACCAAGTTCTCTATCCAAAACTTAATAGTTGTATGGTTTTAGTTTAGTGACAGTTATGTTTGAATTTTGGGACCACTATGGTTTTAGCTCTAGAACAGGATGATTTGAAGAAAGCATACATGATAGATAATAATGATAACTTGAGCTAAGATCAGTATAACTTCAACTTTCTGCTTCTTTAAAGGCTTGGCATCCTTTAACTAATGGATGAAAGATGGCTAACCCAAATCCAATCCACACTTCGGTGAAATCTACTTTGGAGAATACAAGAAAGTCCAACATATGAATTAAAATCATAAGTAAAATATTGTAATTACAATCTATTAAAATCATAAGAAAAATCATGTAATTACAAATCATGGTGAAATCTATTACATTAAAATCATGTAATTAAAATCTATTAAAATCTCAATTGAATACACCCATGTAAGTAAATGGAGTAATATAAAAATAAATTAAGGGGGGTGTATTCAATTGAGATTTTAATGGATTGTTTTGAAGTTAAAAAATCTAGTGGTATCCAATTAGGATTTTTAAGTCATCAATAAAAATCTGGTGGTATTCAATTAAGATTTTTAAATAATCTATTCAAGTCTTGTGGTATTCAATTAGGACTTTTAAAAAATAAGAAAAAGTACAGTGGTATTAAAAAACTTACTGATTTTGAGGTATTTCGTTAAATAGTGTATTGTATGAGACTTTTGAATGAGTGATATAAATATCAAACCTCATAAAAAATCCCACTCTCCTATGCTTGATTCTCACATTTTTTGTTTTTGGGGAAGATGAACAAATGAAGATAAACAAGGTACTCATGTCTTTACAAGGGCTTGGTTTAACCAGACTCGATCCTTCTGTATTAGTGGATAGACTTAGATAGCTATCTTTGTTTTCTTTGATTTTTCTAGTCTATCTTGTTTTCTTTTTCTCCTAGCTGTTTGGTTGCAGGAGGTGTTTCCCACCTTTCTTTTGGCTTCATGTCTATACTGTTTGTTTGCTTTCATCTTATGGATAATCTCTTTGCCCAATAAAAAAATAGACTCATATGGCTTACGATATCTAAACAATAATTTCATATATGTTGCTTTCAATAGTTGTTCTTATGTAATATGCTTGCATATTTCTCAATAGATTTTCAGCTCGTTTATTTCCTTTGATTTATTTGTCTTTCTTTAGTCAATTTGTGGAATCAATTTGAGTGACAAGTGTTCTGTACTAGTATCATGTCATAGCTAGACCATTTTGAGTTGTTTTCAGTTGTCCAGTTTCTTTCAATTACCTTGTTTGTTGAAATATTTATAAATTCAATTAATTCAGGATTTTTCCTTGTTGTAGCTTGTTCCTATGTCAATTCTCTGCTCTAGACCAAGTTCTCTATCCAAAACTTAATAGCTTTATGGTTTTAGTTTAACGACAATTATGTTTGAATTTTGGGACCACTATGGTTTTAGCTCTAGAACAGGATGATTTGAAGAAAGCCATACATGACAGATAATAATGATAACTTGAGCTAAGAATGGTGTTACTTCAACTTTCTGCTTCTTTAAAGGCTTGGCATCCTTTAACTAATGGATGAAAGATGGCTAACCCAAATCCAATCCACACTTCGTTGAAATCTACTTTGGAGAATACAAGAAAGTCCTACATATGAATTAAAATCATAAGTAAAATATTGTAATTACAAATCATGCTGAAATCTATTACATTAAAATCATGTAATTACAATATATTAAAATCTCAATTGAATACACCCATGTAAAGTAAAAACACAAGACATTTGTGATTAAAAGCCTTTGTATAATGTACCTGGTCTAACTGTTTACACTACCAAGTAGGGAAATTAATGCATGTGTCCCCAGTTCACGTGGGCTTGTTTGGTGGAAGAAAAAGATATAATAGGACTAGATGAATAAGTAAGTAACCAAAATCCTAACTAAGTAAGGACTCGTTAATAATGTGCTGAGTTAGCTTGAGAGAGAAAGGACTTCGCCTTAGCCAATTGGTGGTGGTGGTCTCCCACAAATCATAATATATCTTCCTCCTAAGGAATGAAAGTATATTCCTTATACCTGAAAAATAAAATCAAAAGCAGAACCGGATTTTGTTTCTAAATTTTGAGATAATGAAAAATCATTGATCAAAGACTACTGGAATTGCATATTTCGACCCAAAAAAAGAAAGAAAAAGGAATTGCGTATGATATGAACTCATTAACTCATTAATCATGAATTACTACTAGTTCAATGAAGTTGGTTGGTATTGGTCCTTCTCCTTGGACAAGACTTTTGTGTTACAATCCCAATTCCCAAGTGAAGGACATTAGAGCATTTACAATTATGCTCTTTATTTTTTAGTTAAAATTTAGTTAAAAATATATATAATCTATTTTAGGAGCTCTCTATAAAATTTTAAATTCAATAATATACTCTCTAGTTTAAAGACTCATAAATGCTATAACTATTTTCTAATTGGTCCATCTCTATAAAAAAAATATAAAAAATAGTTAGCCTTAATTAAAAGTTTAAAATACTCATAAAATAAAGCAACATTAAATTATAAGAAACCATTAGGAGTCCTTTCTCTCTCATCATATTTATAAGCTCCTAGAGATCTTTCTATTTTAGGAGGTGGATAATGAGCATAGTTGAAGTAGTATTTTTTCAAATTCTCCCTAAAATTTGTCTAAGGATGTGGTTTAGAGAGCCCATTATAGATGCTCTTATTAGGCATTGTAACAACATCTTCAACTATGCTCCCTATATAGCTCCTAAAATAGGGAGACCTTTAGGAGCTCCTAAATCTGAAGAGAGAGAATGACTTAACTTATGAGATTTTAGAATAAAGTATACATTGACTTATTGAGGTATCAATATTGGTATAAATAGTATCATATACTAAAATTGGATTTTCATATTTTGATTTGTTGGGAATTTGATTTTCTAGTATTTTCAATTGAATCCAAATGGGGGGTACTTCCTTATTTACATTGTAAACTTAAGTAAATGTAGTAATATAAAACTAATTTAAAGTAAAAAGACAAGATATTTGTGATAAAAAAGCCTTTGTATAATATACTAGGTCTAACTGTTCACATTACCAAGTAGGGAAATTAATGCATGTGTCCCTAGTTCATGTGTGCTTGTTTAGTGGAAGAAAAAAATATAGTAGGACTAGATGAATGAGTAACTAACCAAAATCCTAACTAAATAAGGACTCGCAAATAATGTGCTAGTTAGCTTGAGAGAGAAAGGACATCGCCTTAGCCAATTGGTGGGTGGTGGTCTCCCACAAATCCCCATCCTCGCCATTGCATTTGCATAATAATGTATGGGATCAAATTTTAATTCAAAGTGAAAGACTAAAGAGAATTTTCTTTTTTAGAAGTAAGGGATCAAATTTTAATTTTAATTGCCTTTATTGTACAAAAGGAAGATACGTAACATTTGACCAAGTTCTATTTTATTATACTCTTTTGGGCTTTAATCTAGGGAGTTGATTTCCCCACTCTCATTTTCTCCACTTACACTCCATTTTGCTTTTTAATACTTTTTAATAAATTTTGTTCTTTCTCTTTCCTATTCTATCCTTACCCCACATTAATTTCTTTTTTACTTCACTTTTAAATTGTTTCTTTTTCTTTATAATTAATTTTCTAACTTACACTCCATTTTCAGTATTAAAGGGAAAAAAAACTTAATTTCTTACTCGATTAAGAATTTTTTTTATACTGAAAATGGAGTGCAAGTTGAAAAATTAAGTATAAAGAAAAAGGTCTAATATAAAAGTGAAGTAAAAAGAAATTAATGTAGGGTGAGGGTAGAATAGGAAAGAGAAGGAACAAAATTGATTAAAAAGTATTAAAAAGTAAAAAGAAGTGTAAGTGGAGAAAAAGGGAGTGGGGAAATCATATCCTTTTATGTATTTGGAAAATATGTTCTCTTTGAGCCTTTGTTCGGCTCATTTCGACTTTTCTCAATAAACGACAAAATCTAACGTTCCATCAACATATGGGCATGCGTCATGTCACATAATATGAATGCCTCAGCCACCTAATGGCAATGGCATTTCTGCAATAAACATTAAACATCTGACCTCTTGGTTAAGGTCGACTGTGGGCTGTATATATAAGCCACGGCTGAGCCTTATTACATTCGTCGCAAAAACAAAAACAAAAACAAAAACAAAAACAACTTGTAATAACCTAGCTTGCTTGAGAATATCACAATCCTGAGAGAGAGAGAGAGAGAGAGAGAGAGAGAGAGAGAGAGAGAGCAAAGAAAAAATGGCTGAAGAAAATCAAGTCATCCACTGCAACACTACTGAGGCGTGGGAAGAGCAGCTCCATAAGGGAAACGAGAACAAGAAACTGGTATTTCAATTTTCAAATCTCCAATCACACTTCTATATCTTTTTGCACTCTTTTTTCTTCGCTTACAAAAAATTCAATTTTAGTCTCCGTAAGTTTAAGGGCATTTCCATCAATTCACTATAACTAAAAGGGTTTTTCGCAGCTATGGTCCCTCAACTATACCCGTAATTGCATTTGGGTCACTGAACTCAATTATTAGTTGCAGAGGTCACTCAACTATGTGTTTTGTTGCACCGTTAGTCCCTACTGTCAAGTCTCTCTAACGGAAGGGACTAATGGTGCAACACAACACCTAATTGAGTGACCTCTATAACTATTTTTTGGAGTTAAATGATCAAAATGTAACTCTGAGTGTAGTTGAGGGATCATTGCTACAAATAATCCAAACTGAAAAGTCACATTTGCCCATCAATAATTGGATAGATCTTGCCACGTCATCATTTTAAACGGAAAAAACTAACGGACTTGAGGGAAGGACTGCTGGTGCAACGAAGCACATAGTTGAGTGACCTCTGCAACTAATAATTGAGTTCAGTGACCCAAATGCAATTACGGATATAGTTGAGGACCATAGCTGCGAAAAATCCTAACTAAAAATAATGATTTAAAAAAAAAAAAAAAAAAGAAAGTTAACCTCACTCAAGTGTCTTGCCCATCAAGAAACACTTAAGCAAACCGAATTGCATTAGGATACGTTGTTTTAATCCATATGAGACTACGAACCCTCAAAGCTATGGTATTCTGATCAAATTGCACTTAGACAATAGATGTAGATATGTTTGAGCAGTACTTCTTGATCAATACAAACTCCTCGACTCCTCATGTGATTAGAAGACCTCATTTCGTGGCTAAGACAAGATATTGTCTTACAATATTCCCTTTGTATTCTGTGATCTGCTTCAATGGGGAATTTTTTATTTTCTTGTTCACCGTATTGAAATTGTTTGTGTCTAGAAATTTAGTTCCAAATTTTGAAATCAAGAGCAAGAATTGGGTGCATTCCAGCGCTTACATTTCAAAATAGAAATAATTTTGTCCGACTCTAGATAGGGGTTTGTAATTTGCAAATGGCTTAAAAACCTAGGTGTACGGTTGTGTCCTCCATCCCTTTAACATTTTGGTTGTGGAATTGGTTTTATACTTTGATTAACTAATACATTAATTTGATGTCTTTAATTTAATAGCTGGTGGTGGATTTCACGGCTTGGTCTTATGGACCTTGCGAGTTGATCGCCCCAATCTTGGCGGAGTTGGCTAAGAAGAACCCAGAAGTAACGTTCCTAAAGGTGTACGTGGATGAACTGAATACTGTTTCTGAAAAGTGGGGTGTGGATGCAGTGCCTACCTTCCTCTTCCTTAAGGAAGGCAAGGTGGTGGACAAGATTGTGGGTGCCAAGAAAGACGAGTTACGGACCAAAGTAGGGAAGCATGCCGCTGTTGCCTCCCCCACTGATGATTCCTGCCGCACCAGTGATACCTGCCCCAGCGGTGCTACTGCTATTGCTACTGCTACTTCTTCTGAGAGTGCTACTGCTACTTGTACTGCTACTGCTACTTCTACTGCTACTTCTACAGATACTGCCTAACTTCTGTCATTCTCTGTGGAGGAGACCATGAACCTCCTTTCTGTTTCACTAGTTGTTTATAACTTTTATGCGTTTCTTTTAAGACATCTGAATGCTTTATGTATATGGCTACTAGTTCCCATATGAATATGATGCCTCATGCCAATTATCTATGAATGTTTTTTTTTTAAATAATTACAATGCCATATTTATTTGGGATGGAACGTTCAAGAGCCAATTGGAACAATAAGATTATGCATTGAAATATATTTTGGAATGACAGTCAAAACCGGAGCCAATCCAATCAAACCTCGAGGCAAAAGCACTTGCCTTTACTTAACAATACTTCTAAAAGCCTCCTTGAGGCAAAAGCACTTACCTCTACTTAACAAACTACTATACACAAACACTCTGTGAATCGAGGGCATGGTCAAAAAGTTGACGGCCAGGTTGTCATTACAAGTGGACTGCTTACATATGTATAAAACGAAGTTGTAGCGTACAAAAATGAAAAATAAAACTAGTACAGATACAGATACAGATACAGAAATTGCTAATCCTGGAATTTCATATTAGGAAAAGGACACTCAGGAGGAATAGAAATTGTACGACAAAAGCTTGTTATTTATTTATTGCTGTGTGAGCTCCAATTATAGCACTGAGACTGAGACATATTGATCAGAATTTCTTGAAGAGAGAGATCTTGGAGGTTTTCTGGCCACTTCCCAGCCAATGTTGCATATGAACTCCAATGGATCCAAATACAAGCTGCTCCTGCCATGCAAGCCCACCACCTTGCCCTCTGTGGTAGTTGAAGTGAAAAATGTCCCAACTTCTTCCCCAAATGGACCATACTTGCCACTGCTGGTATAAAATGTCAAAGACTTTCTAATTTGAGGTCGCTCGTTTTTACTAATGCAACCATAATACCCAGATATACAAGTCAGCACTTCATGAGGATACTCCAATTTAATCTGCAAAACAAATTGAACAAGTAATAATTTGTTAGATGGACACATACAAATTGAGATTAAATTCGCTTGATCAAGATGTTAATTAAAGCATTTAATTTGTACTCGATGTGGGCCAGTTCCTCCATTGCCTCCATGCTTAAAGGACCAAATGAATTGACCGTTTCGATCATACTCAATCTGCACTGAGCAAATGCCCTCTGCTGCTCTTGTCAAATGAATCTGCCTAATCCCAGAACCCCACAAGCAACCTGGCCACCAACACAGAATTACCTATCCAATTAGCATATGTATAATCTTTGTATTATCTACTAATATATATATGCATGGAATTAGATTAAACTTAATTACCTCTTCAGCTTTTCCTCTGTTTGTCATTAGCAGCGTGTTAGACCAGTGAGGATTGTCTACCTCTGTGATGGCCCCTGCAGGCTCCTTTGGGATGATTGCAGTGCAATTATTAGGAGTATTTGTGACAGGTGGTGTCTGTGTCTCAGTCTCGACATTGACCTTCCCTTCTGTGGCATGCACCCCAAGAGCATCTAAGAAGAGACCATTCCTCCCGTGAATTCCAACAATCTTGCCTTCCTTAAGCTTGGTGGTGAAAGGGGTTCCTTGTTCTTCTCCATATGGCCCGTGCTTCTTCTTCGTCATGTGGAAAGTGAGGGACTTAATCACATTAGGCCCCATCATCATGGCAGCCCCAAATGTTCCTGTTATGTTCGTCAAGATTTCGTTCGGAAAATAAAAAACTATCTGCACATATCTAGTGTAAAACAAAACATTGCAAGTGAACGTTGATGCGCATTCAAATCAAATGAAAAAATCGCAAGTGAACGTTCTTGACAATGGTACTCTTGACGATTTCTTAGCCATCAAGTATTATGTTTCCAGACACTTTTTAGCCATCACTAAAGGGTGTTTTTCTCGTAGATGTTAATTGGTCATAATAGTTGTGCTTTGATAGAAAATTGCAAAATCATAGAAGTCGAAGTATACACATCAGGAGTTATCCCACAGCTCTCCATCCTCCTCATCAGTTCCATCGCAACATAGCCGTAACTGGTTATGACTAGCAATTAACATATTCCACGTTACCAAACCCGGTTCAATCCCTTCTTTGCTCATCGCATCAAACAGTCTACGTGCTTCTTCACTCTCACCCTTGTGGCAATAACCAGATATAATTGCATTCCAACTCACCCCATCCCTATCATCCATGTTGTCAAAAAAACCTCCTTGCCCACTCCAAATTTCCACACTTTGCGTACACGGCTAATATTGAATTGTTCACATGAATACAACTAGTCAAATTACACCGAACGGCAATGGAATGTATCAATTTCGTGGCCTTGATATTGGAACAATTCTCACAGGCCTGCAATATCTTAGGGAACAAAAAGTAATCCGGCAAAACTCCATCTTTCATCATCGAGAAAAAAAGCTACCTCTTTCCACCTTTGGTCTCTAAGACGCGCACCAATCATGGCTGACCAAGTGTACAAATTTCTCTCACGCATTGCGTGAAACACCTTACGAGCATCATCCAAAAACCCACATTTGGCATGCTAAAATATGAATATGGTTTGAATGTATTAGGTTTTTCTTTATTCTTCTCCATAAAGAGGTATTTATAGGAGTTTACATATGAGGGTTTTACAAGGAATTAGATATAGTAAAGAATTATGAAAGTATCTCCTAATTGTACAATGATTTCTCACTTATATAAAAAATAGGAAAGTAAATCCCTTAATTAATCAAGGAAGTAAATCTGCTTGATTAATTAGGAGACTCACGTTAACACTCTTCCTCAAGTTGGTGCATATATGTCACGAATGCCCAACTTGGTAAGTGAGTCATGAAATACTCTTCCACACTCACAGCAAATGCAATATCTGATCTTGGAGGACGTATGAAGAGTAGAACCTTTGTTGGTGGTGATAGAAGAAGGAGTCTGGGTAGCTAGGTCAGCAGGATTGACTGCATGCTTTGTGAATCTGCAACAAGATGGAGAATCGTATGGGTTCTTGACATCGCAGTGGAAGTAAGATGTGATATGAGAAGGTGAGGAAGGTGATGTGAGAAATTTGATGTATGAATTGGATTTAAGAGGTATGTGTATAATATTTGATGGTATGTGTTTAGGGATTTGGATTTGAGGATTTAAGGACTTTAGATTTGAGGGATTTGGATTTGGGGAAAAAAAATGAGGAATTTGATTTAAGGTTTTGGATAAGAGGATATGAGGACTTTAGATTTGAGATAAGGGTTTAGAGACAAAAAAAAAAAAATGAGGAATTTGATTTAGGGTTTTGGATAAGAGGATTTAAGGACTTTAGATTTAAGATAAGGATTTAGAGACAAAACAACTTCTCTTCACTCCCCTTCTCCCCTTAAAGAGAAGGGGTCGTTAGAGTAAAGAAATAAGCGACATCTTCTTGAGAAAGAGAAACATAAGCGACATCTTCTTGAGAAAGAGAAACATAAGCGACATCTTCTTGAGAAAGAGAAACATATCATTTTCACTCCTCCTCCCCCCCTTGAATAGGAGGGGAGGAGAGCACTTAAATTCCAAGAAGAGCTCAAGCACAAGTCACAAGAGAACCTGGCTCTGATACCATGCTAAAATATGAATATGGTTTGAATGTATTAGGTTTTTCTTTATTCTTCTCAATAAGGAGGTATATATAGGAGTTTATATATGAGGGTTTTACAAGGAATTAGATATAGTAAAGAATTATGAAAATATCTCCTAATTGTACAATGATTTATCACTTATATAAAAAATAGGAAAGTAAATTTCCTTGATTAATTAGGAGACTCACGTCAACATGGCATACATGCTCACCAACTTAGTCTCAACAAATGGGTTTATTTCCTCAACTAAATCAATATGCTCATGGAGCTTCCGACCCAGCTGAATGGAATTGGTGTCAATACAAGATTGAAGTAAATTCATACAAGTAGTGGGTGGTACCTTAGACCCTTTTTGGGCAATAGAGTCAAGAACCGTGATGGCCTTGCTGAACTGGACATTCTTGTAGAGATAGTTTAAACGAGTGTCTGTGAATTTTGGGAGAGTTTTCCTAGAGAAAGAGATTATGGGTTTGGCGTGTCTTAGAGCAGCTCCACCGCTGCACAAGACCGGGCAAAAGGCCCCCCCACGCAGCCCGAAGGGCGTTTGGCGCAGAGAAGCGGCCGGGCAAGGGCTGGGTCCTACCAGCCCGGGTAGGCCCAAGGGCAACTTCAGCCCAAGGTTCAAAACGAGTTTTGTGACTTCACTCTGGCGTCACGCGGCGTCGGCGCAAGGTAAGTCAAATTTTTGTTACCGTTGGCACGTGAATTACACGCGCGGTAAAAATTTGACTTCCACGTCGTCGCGATGACATCACACTGACAGAATCCAACGAGCATTTGCCACGTGGCGCGACAGGGACTCTCCGATCGTTATTTTTCCAGAAATCCGACGGTCCGCATTTTTGGCTTAAAAAATTGCAAAAAAATTCAAAAACATTCTTGAAAAATTCTGAATTTTTTTTAAAATACCAAAAAATTCTGTATTTTTTCCCTATAAATACCTAACCATTTTATTTACTTCACACACCAAATCTTCATACAATTTCTTCTCCAATCCAATATTTTTTACTCTCCACTCACATTATTCACTTTCCACACCAATTCTCAATACAAACTCTTCTCCTTTCAATATTTTTTACTCTCCACTCACATTTTTCACTTTCCACACCAATTCTCCATACAAACTCTTCTCCTTCCAATATTGTTTACTCTCCATTCACATTTTTCTACTACTTTCCATTTGTATAAAAAAAACAAATGGCATCTTCTGTCGAAGTTGGAGGCTCGTGGTCAACTCATGAAGATGTTGTATTGTGTTAATCTTGGGTGAACGTTAGTAATGACCCTATCACGGGCAATGAGATGAAGTTCCATTATATGTGGAGCAAAATTCATGGAGAATTTTGTCAAAGATCAGGTTTCATTCGGACCGAAATGGCCTTATCTAGTAGATGGAAACTTCTGAATAAGGAGTTAGGGAAATGGAGAAATGCTTTGACAAAAGCAAGGGATAACATTCGAAGCGGTCAAAATCTATCCGATGAGGTAAATTATTTATAATTGCCATTTTAATCAATTTAATGTAACTTTTTTTTAATTGCATATTCTATTTCTTTTTCTTGCATAATCTTTTTTTTTTTTTTGCATTTCCAATTTGTCTATATTTTCTTGCATAATCAATTTTATTCTTGCATTTCAAAATAGTTTATATTTTCTTGCATAATATTTTTTTTTCTTGCACTTCCAATTATTTATTTTTAATAGATCATACAAGCACAAATGTGGTTCGGTGCCACGGGGCAAGGCAAAAAAAATTTCGTGCATTTTCAATATTGGGAAGTTGTGAAGGATTGTTCGAGATTCAGAATTATTCTCACCGGTCCGCTGGTTGTGATGAATGAGACGCCGCTCCATGATTCGCTATCAACCAATTCGCCATTGGACTCCCCAATGGAAACGAAGTCATCATTTGTGCCACGTCCCCCGAGACCTATTGGGAGAAAGGCGGCAAGGGCCAAGAGTAGGGGCACTTCGACCACTGAATATGTACAATTATTGGAGCAAATAGCTAAGAACACCTTACTAAGGATGGAGAGAGACTTGAAAAGAGATGAAATGGACGTGGCACGAGAGGAAGCATTTGTTATTCAACAACAAAAGGCACAAGAAAATGACATGGATGATAGAGAGATGAAAATAATGGCCATGGATACGAGTCATATGTCTCCCGAAACAAAGGCCTATTGGAAGCTAAGACGAAGGGATGTGATGAGAAGAAAACTTTTCCATGACGACGGACCTAGCAATACAGATTGGTTAAATGATGAAAACCATTAGGTTGTATTGAAACACCTTTGCCATATGTTGTATTGTTGTATTATCCTTTAATTTGTTGTATTGTTTCCTTTTTATTCAATAAAAAAAAACATAAATAAAATGACTATTTATTAAAAACATTTGAGCATCAAAACAAATATTAATTAAAAACAAACCTTAATTTATTGCAAACAACACACAAAACAAACCATACATAAAAGCATAATAATAATAAAAAGCATCATTCCAAAAAACACCAGACACAAAATAAAGCATAATTAAAAACAAAGCATAATTCCAAACAAAGCACTAATCTTTACTTCATCCATTGCGATTGCCTTTCATCTTCCACAAGTGCTCGACCAAGTCACCTTGACGTAACTCGTGAACATATGAAGATTGCATTTTTGATACCGATCAATCATGGGGTTGTTGAATTGACCATCCCGAAGTAACGGTTCGGGCTCCATTGGTAGTCCATTTGGTCCAATCGGCCTTTCATATATTCTTGTCAACGCTGTGTTCCTTGGATCGGGTTCAAACACCTCTAAAGCATCATAGTCATACTCATCCTCCACAATCATGTTGTGGAGGATGATGCAAGTCATCATAATACTCAGCACACCTCCTCATCTATTATCCGAGCAGCACCCTAATAATTGCCCAACGAGCTTGCAAGATACCGAAACACCTCTCCACGTCTTTCCTGTAACCTTCTTGAAAGGAAGCAAAGCTTCTTTCCTTCTCGGATTGGGGATTCGGAATTGTTTTCACGAATGTCGTCCACCTAGGATAAATTCCGTCGGCAAGGTAGAACGCACCAAAGTAAACAGAATTGTTGATTTGGTACGTGACACAGGGGGAATGACCTCGCAATACCTCATCGAACACCGGGGATTGACCAAGGACATTGAGGTCATTTTGAGATCCGGCAACCCCGAAGAAGGCATGCCAAACCCAACAGTTGAATGAAGCTACGGCCTCCAAAATTATACTTTTTTGGCCCTTCCGATTCCCGTACTCTCCTTGCCAAGCAGTAGGATAATTCTTCCACTGTTAGTGCATGCAATCGATGCTTCCAATCATTCCTGGGAAACCTCGAGCCTCACCTTTTTGTATAAGCCATTGCAGGTCCCTTGGCGTGGGTTTGCGAAGGTACTCCATCGTGTACAAATTTTCCACTGCATCACAGAATCTCACCAAGCACTCTAGGATAGTAGATTTTCCCATCCTTACAATCTCATCCACCTGCTCTGCAGATGCCCCATAAGCAAGCATCCGCAAAGCGGTGTAAGTTTTGCTCTGGGATAAGACCCAAAGCTCCAACAACATCATACTTTTGAATGAAGTATGTGTCGTAATTACAAATATCATGCATAATTTTTTGGAACAAATGTGGCTGCATTCTATATCTCTCTCGAAACTTAGAAGCAGGATATAACGAATTTGGGATAAAATAATCCTCCATAAGATTCTTACCCCGAGACTCTCTACGTCTGTCCACATTCGGGGCACGACGACGACGGTGTTGCCTTGATTGATCCATCATACACACCGCTGCTGCAAGCATTTGTTCCTCTTCTTCATCGGCGTCCCGATCTTCTTGAGCACGTCTGATGGGGAGATGGTATCTCAAACACGAACCTCCAACGAAACTACACCAACACTAGAAATATAGAACGAGCACTCACAATTTGCGGCTAAACTTAGCTGCGTTTTCTGAATAAATTCACTAATCCAATCTGACCAAATGGTCTACAAGAGAAAGGTTTAAATAACAACTAAATCCTAGGAATATAAGGAATTATAATTCTAGTACAATAAGGAAACCCAAAACAGAAGGAAAACATAAAAGGAAGTTAATCAGCAGTAGGAAAGGTCTCTTAATTTATTTTGGGATATAATCTTTAAGGTAATTAGGAGGTTTAACTGATCTCTTGGGCTTCCCTAGTTTGGCTTGGGATGCTCCTGCATCAGACTCCTCGGGTTGGAAAGGACTCGACCTCGAGTCAAAATCTGGAGTTTCATTCTCACCATAGTAAGCTTGTAAGTCAGCGACGTTGAATGCAGGCGAGACACCAATGTCATTCGGCAACTCAAGCACATAAGCATTTTGACCAGCCCTTTTCAATATTTTGTATGGTCCACTACCTCTATCATGCAATTTACCATATTTTCCACGAGGGAATCTCTCCTTTCTTAAGTTGATCCACACTAAATCCCCTTCTTGGAACTCCTTGTAACGCCTATGTTTATCAGCACTTTCTTTATACTTGGTGTTGCTCTCTTTAAGTCGAAGGCTAACACGTTCATGGACCTTCTTGACATGATCAACCATGTCATTGGCATCCCCACTAAAACGATTCTCTACTGGCAAAGGAATTAAGTCAATTGGACTAGAAGGGTTGCGACCATAGACAGCTTCAAATGGGCTCATTCCAATGGTTCTATTTTTTGACTGGTTATATGCAAATTCTGCCTGCGGTAGAACATCACTCCAGCCCATTTTATTGCTACTAACCAAAGACCTCAATAAGTTACCAAGGGTCCTATTGACAACCTCTGTCTGACCATCCGTTTGGGGATAATGTGCACTGCTAAATTGGAGCCGGGTCCCCATCTTACACCACAAAGTCCTCCAAAAATGTCCCACAAACTTGGTGTCTCTATCTGATGTAATTGTAGTGGGAATCCCATGCAATTTGACAATCTCCTGAAAATAAATATGGGCAATATTGCTAGCATCCATGGTTGTTTTACAAGGAACGAAATGGGCCATCTTCGAAAAGCGATCAACAACTACCATGACTGAATCAAATCCTTGTTTTGTCTTCGGAAGGCCAACAACGAAATCCATGCTAATGTCTTCCCATGGTGCCCGTGGCTCTGGCAAAGGAGTATAAAGCCCCGTGTTCTGACTACGACTCTTGGCCACGTGGCAAGTCCTACATCTTTGTACGTATCTCTCCACATCTCTTCGCAACTTGGGCCAATGAAATTTGTTCTCAACAAGATCAATTGTTTTGTCTCGCCCAAAGTGTCCTCCAAGGCCTCCCCCATGTTGCTCCTCAATTATCCATAACCGTAAAGAACAATCAGGAATGCATAATTTGCTCCCCTTGAATAAATATCCATATTGAATATGGTAATCTTGTACTGAATTATTTTGCACACATTTGGACCAGATTTCACCAAATTCTTTGTCTCCTTTATATAACTCCTGCAATTGCTCAAAGCCCTCCACTCTAATTTGCATGACAGATAATAAGGCCACCTTGCGACTTAAAGCATCTGCTACTTTATTGTGGATTCCAGCCTTGTGTTTAATCACAAAATTATACTCCTGCAATTCTTCCACCCATCTGGCATGTCTCCGATTCAGTTTGTGTTGCCCATTGATAAATCTCAATGCTTCATGATCAGAGTAAAGGATAAATTCCTTGTAAATCAGATATTGCCTCCATTGTCTAAGAGATTGCATAATGGCATAAAACTCAATATCATAAGTAGAGTAGCGTTGTCTAGTGTCATTGAGTTTTTCACTAAAGAAGGCAACTGGTCTCCCCTCCTGGCTAAGAACAGCTCCAATCCCAACTTTGGATGCATCACAATCTACCTCAAAAACCTTTTGGTAATCTGGTAGAATTAATAATGGTGCTTCAGTCATAGCTTTCTTTATGGCTTGAAAGCTCTTCTCTGCAGTTTCAGTCCATTTGAAAATATTATGCTTCATACAATCAGTCAAGGGCGCCATAATGAAGTTGAAATTTCTGATAAATCTTCGGTAGAATGAAGCTAGGCCATGGAAACTTCGCACCTCATGGACAGATTGTGGTATAGGCCACTCTTGTATTGCTTCAATTTTTTTTGTATCCATTGTAATACCTTCTGATGATATCACATACCCGAGAAAAATTAAGCTATCTATCAAAAATTCACACTTCTTCAAATTGGCAAAGAGTTGCTGCTCCGGTAAAACTTCAAAGATTTGTCTCAAGTGCTCCATGTGTTGAACAACATTATGACTATAAACCAGAATATCGTCAAAGTAAACAACTACAAACTTTCCAATAAAAGGACGAAATACCTAGTTCATGAGTCTCATAAATGTGCTGGGAGCATTTGTCAATCCGAATGGCATCACCAACCATTCAAATAAGCCATCCCGAGTTTTAAAGGATGTCTTCCATTCGTCACCGGGCCTCATTCGTATTTGGTGGTATCCACTCCTTAAGTCTATTTTCGAAAATATTTTTGCTCCCGACAAGTGATCCAACATATCATCGAGACGAGGAATTGGAAATCTGTACTTCACGGTGATCTTATTTATTGCCCGATGTCGACGTACATACGCCAAGTCCCATCTTTTTTGGGTGCAAGCAATGCAGGTACTGCACACGGGCTCATGCTCTCTCGGATAACCCATTTCTTCAACAATTATGTCACTTGCCTATTTAGCTCCTTATACTCTAATGGGCTCATCCGATAATGAGCTTTATTTGGGAGAGTTGAACCTGGAATCAAATCTATGCAATGCTGGATATCTCGCATAGGAGGTAGCCCCGCGGGTAATTCTTCAGGAATAACATCATTGAATTCCTGCAAGAGAGGTGTTAATTCTTTAGGAAAATTAAGAACATCTGGATTTGACTCTTTCACCATCAACATGTACATATCGCCACTCTCCTCCGCTTCTTTTAGGAATTCTCCTTTGGTTAGAAAGCTTCCAGCACCAATTTTCGTGGATTTGACATTAAATTCGGATTGGGAGGGGCCTAAAATAACCTTCGTACCATCTTTGATGAAGGTATATGTATTTTTGTATCCGTCATGTGTAGCCTGGCGATCAAATTACCAAGGTCTCCCCAATAGTATGTGGCACGCATCCATTGGAATTACATCACACCATTGAGAATCCTGATACTTTTGCCCAATGGAGAATGTCACTAGGCAGCGTTGATTCACCAAGACTTCATTCCCTTTTTAGACCCAAGACAGCTTGTACGAGGTGGCTTCTTTTCAGTCTTCAAATTCAATTTATCAACCATCTTCTGTGAAACAATGTTTTCACAACTACCACTATCAATAATAACACTACATACCTTTCCATGAGAGGTACACTTGGTATGGAATATATTATTCCGAAGCCAATCTGAGGTCTCCTCCACCTTGGCAACATTCATTATCCTTCGAATCACCAAGGACTCTCCATGGTCACTCCATGTGATCCCTTCTTCTTCATTGTCCCCATAATTATCAAATATAGGCAGCATCTCTTTTGAAAAACCGCTAGATTCGCCCAATTCCTCAACCAAACTTACAATTTTTCGGTTAGGACATTCAGAAGCAATATGTCCTATGCCAGAACATTTGAAACACTTGATCCCTTTTGGTTTGCTGGCAGTAAACTTCTCTGGTGCATTGGTCTTAGGTGCTTCATGCTTCCCTGGCTCAGAATTTGATGAGCCTTTAGTCATCCAAGAATTTTTGTGCTCAGAACCCTCTATTCCAACACGCCGTGACCGTGTCTTCATCTGTTGGGTAACTTGAAGACATCATCATAACTCCAGTATTGCTGTAAGACCACCACATCATGAAGTTCTCTACGCATCCCTCCAAGATAACGTGCAACTGTGTGTTCTTCTTCTTCGACGAGTCCACACCTCATGGTTAAGAGATCGAATTCTTCAGTATATTCCTCAATAGTCTGATTTCCCTGTCGCACATTATGAAGTTTCAGGAAGTTTGCTTGAAGGTAGTTTTCGGCAAAAATTTTCTCCTTAGCTTTTTCTTCATTTTCTCCCAGACTTTTAATTTTGGATTTTCCGGTACGATCACGCCGAGTCTTTAGCTGCTCCCACCATGCAGAGGCATTCCTCTTCAATTTAATGGTTACGATCTTAACTTTCTTCTCGTCCGGCACCTCTTTGTAGTCAAATATACGCTCAACAGTATTGAGCCAATCAACAAAGTCATCAGGTTGCATCTTTCCCTCGAACTCAGGTAAGTCTACTTTCATGTCGAAATTTCGACCATAATGATCCCGTCCCCTTTGCACACCTTCCATCGGCATGTTGTTGTAAAAGGGATTTTCGTCTCCCTCCCCGTCGGAACTCTCACCACCATGGCTTTGAGTCTCGATGCGAGGAGTTGTTGAATCATTCTTTTAATTTCATCCATGTCGTCTGTAGAGTTACGACCCTCCATTCGGACACCACCCCGACCACGCCTATGATGAGCCATGAAGGCTTCTCTCCACCTACAAGAACCAAAGCGTTGATACCAAATTGATGGGGAGATGGTATCTCAAACACGAACCTCCAACGAAACTACACCAACACTAGAAATATAGAACGAGCACTACAATTTGCGGCTAAACTTAGCTGCGTTTTCTGAATAAATTCACTAATCCAATCTGACCAAATGGTCTACAAGAGAAAGGTTTAAATAACAACTAAATCCTAGGAATATAAGGAATTATAATTCTAGTACAATAAGGAAACCCAAAACAGAAGGAAAACATAAAAGGAAGTCAATCAACAGTAGGAAAGGTCTCTTAATTTATTTTGGGATATAATCTTTAAGGTAATTAGGAGGTTTAACTGATCTCTTGGGCTTCCCTAGTTTGGCTTGGGATGCTCCTGCATCAATGTCTACGCCGGATTTCTTCCCTTTGTTTCTGTTGCTTCTCCAACACCCTCGACAAGTTTGACATTAAGAGTAGAATGTGTTTTGTAAAATCTGAGAAATGAAGGAATAGATAAGAGATGGTGTGAGAGGTATGAGTTGATGGTGTAGTTTTATAGAAGGATTTAGAAGATAGAGATGGCATGTGGCACAATTTTAGAGGATGAAAATCTTATCTGAAATCTGAGATTATAAATTTTTAAAAATATCTGAAAATCTTATCTGACATGGGACACGTGACACAATTTTAAAGGGTGAAAATCTTATCTGAAATATGATATTATAATTTTTTAAAAATATCTGAAAATCTTATCTAACATTGGACACGTTGCACAATTTTAGAGGGTGAAAATTTTATCTGAAATCTGAGATTATAATTTTTTTTTTAATATGTGAAAATCGTATCTGACATGGGACACTTGGCACAATTTTATAAGGTGAAAATCTTATTCGAAAATTTAATTACAAAAGATTATCAAAATTAATGGTTTAAAGTATAAAAAAATAGGAAATAAAGTACAATGAATAGTAATTGCCTTAGACTTGCCCTAGACTTTGCCCTCATTGGTGAAACCACAAATGCAAAGGCTGACACTATTCACGTGAATAGTGGCAGCCCTTGCTTTCCCTTGCCTTAGACTTAGCCCTTGTGGGTGGAGATGCTCTTAGTGAGAATTCAGATGGGTTGCCAAGTTTGGAGGGTAGAATAGGTGTGAGAGGGCTTGATTTGCATGGGATTGTGAAATTCTCCATTGTTGAAAGTTGAAACTTTTAAGAGATTTTCTGTTTTTCTTTTTTTAATGGGGTGCTCTTTTCAGTTCATGGCCTGGCCTGGAGGGTGAGGTGAAGCAAAGATTGAAGATTGCACGGTTGCGTCCATAGAGAGTGGAACCCAAATTGCAACGGATAGAGGGAAGGACTGATTAGCCGCAGTGGTTTGCTCTATCATGCTAAGATCCAGCCAGTAATATCTCGTCACGTTGAAGCATGGGAGGGCATTGGTCAAAAAGTTGACGGCCAGGTTGTCATTACAAGTGGACGGCTTACATATGTATAAAGCGACGTAGTAGTGTACAAAAAAGCCTAAAACTAATACGGAAATTGCTAAACTGGAATTTCATATGTGAGCTCCAATTATGGCAATGTATATATCGCCTAATTGTGCCAGCTCTAATTTTGAGTTTCAGTGTTTATGGTTTATGGCAGTATCAATGTCATGGAGGAGCCAACTTTGGACGAAATGCTGGAGGCCCATTCATTACAAGTTTACAACCACAGTTATGACTATGATGCTCCCATTGATGAATATGGTAAAACCTTTAAGTTCAAATCCATTTTGGCCACTGACAATTACCTCCATCTCTTATTTTCTTCTTCCTTTTTTCTGTGGTTTTAATCTCATAGGAAAATCTTCCAAACAGGTTGGTCTTAAAGGAGAAGCAATGGATTTGGTCTCTCCAAAAGGAGGGTCATCAGTTGATTGGATCCGAGGCTCACTAGCTACCCGAACCAAACAGACGTTGAAATGGTATAAGCTAAGGATTTCAAGGTACCATGTTTCTGGATCCTGGTTAAAGCCAACACAAAATCTGGTGGTAGTGGTTGAGGAACTCGGTGGGGATCCATCAAAGATAACCCTGGTGAAGAGATCAGTGACGGGTTTGTGCTGATTTACAAGTACACCACCCAAACGCTGAAAATTTTGATATCGACACATCCATGAAGAATCGAAAACGCTTCACCAAGCCCAGGTTCATCTGCAGTGTTTGCCAGGGCAGTCTACCTCAAGCATTAAGTTTGCAAGTATTGGAAATCCTACCTACTGCAACTTGTGGGAGTTTCCAGCAAGGAACATGTCATTCGACCAGCCCTCATGCCATTGTGGAGTGAACTACAATCTTTTCACCTCTCGTACTTGTATAGTGAACTCGCAGATGCATATTCTTTTGATATATATAGATTTATTAATATCCCTTTACGTGTTTAGCAGAATTGTATTGGCCGTGAGAGTTGCTTAGTTACTGTATCGAATAGCATCTTCGGGACAGATCCATGCCCGAATGTACTCAAGATGAATTCAAAGAAGGCATACTTATAGATGAAGATTCTACATTGAATTGGCTAATCTCTATCTATCAGAATTAGAGTCTGTGGGGACCAAATCTCAAGTGTCATAGCTTAACCCATATACTATGATTAAAAGACGTTGGGTGATCAAACTTCTCTCCCGATGGCACTAGAAAGTGCGAAGCGAGGGAGACACAACCCGGTCATTTGAACCTCATGACCATGAAGTAGAGGATGGGATGCGCAAAACTAGGAAAGTGGGGCTAAACCCAAGGACTCAAAGCACTATAAAAGCCCAACTAGACCTCCAACAAAGGTACAACAAATTCAACTAAGCACTAAGAGTTACAAGAAGAAAAAATACATTAGTGCTAAGTTAGGATTTAGGACATCATGCTATATATATTTAAAATAATAAGGTTAATTTATTTTTTATGGAGCAAATAAAACTGCTAATTAAACGCATCGTTTCTTTTTAAAGACGGGCAGGGGCTGTGTTAAAAGCTAAAGTATAGATAATATCAAAACAAGCGTTAAAAAATAATAGGACTCTATGAAACGACGACATCGCATATCGCCTCTTTCCTCATGTCGTCTTCTTCTTCCTCGAGCAGATGTGCCTCGCTGAGCCTTAAAGCATCGCTTTATAGAGCCTTCTTATGCCTCACCGTCAACGCGCACGCTAAGTGTGCAAATAAATAAACAAGGGAACCCTGAGGTGATTTGCTATTGCCTCGCTCCGACGTGCGCTCCAACATGCGCTTCGATGCGCGCCTACGCATGCCTTTGAAAACACAGTTCAAAGCAGGTGGGGTAAAAATAAACCAATTACCCAAAGTAATTTTGACAAATTGGAATTTAATCGAAGACCCAAGATTAATTGGTTTAATATTTGCCCAATTTACAATCTCTTGACTTGAGATAGTTGATCACCACCGTTCTCAAAACCATATTGGTAACCTTGAAGCTAGAAAGGTAAAAGCAGAATTCACTTTATATCAAAAGCCATAGCCATTGGCCTCCAGGAAAACAGGTTGTGTTCCTTTCATCAATACCCATGTAGTTTCATTAGCAGGATAATCGATCCCGATTTACAAAGAACGGGCAGGAGGCATTTAGTGAAATTGGTTGGCAAGGAGCAAAGACTCATCTTATTGTTCCAATTGGCTCTTGAACTTTCCATCCCAAATAAATATGGCATTGTAATTATATATATATATATATATATATAAAACATTCATAGATAATTGGCATGAGGCATCATATGGGAACTAGTAGCTATATACATATAGCATTCAGATGTCTTAAAAGAAAACCATAAAAGTTATAAACAACTAGTGAAACAGAAAGGAGTTTCGTAGTCTCCTCCACAGAGAATGATAGAAGTTATGCAGTAGCAGTAGCAGTAGCAGCAGGAGTGGCAGTGCAGTAGCATTATGACAGATGATTCGACAGATGTCTGGAAGCAGGAGAAGCAGTGGCCGTAGCATTATTACAGAAGATTCAGACATGCAGGAGTAGCAGTGACAGTAGCATTACGGCAGATGATTCGACAGATGTCTGGACCTTCATTTTTCCAAAACAACAACAAAAAAAGAAAAAACCACAACAAAAATATAATAAAAAATAAAATAAAACCACAACCAAAGCACAACCAAAATATTGAAATTTGTCTTTCAGCTCGTCTACTGCTTTTCTCATTTGCTTCTCGTTCTTGCTTCTCTACCCATCTTCTTATATCTTCCATTGAGAATGGAGTATGAATTTTAAACTCTGAGAAATGAAAATATAGAAAGATGTGGTGTGAGAGGTATGAGTTGAACCTCTGGTTTTATAGAAAATTTTGGTCAGATAGAGATGTTACGTGGCTTGATTTGATAGGATGAAAATCTTATCTAAAATTTGAAATTCATCCGAAATTTGAACCCAAAAATTTATCTGAAATTTGAATTTAAAATTCATCCGAAATTTGAAGCAGGGAAAATCTTATACGGAAATTTTAATCCGATTATGAATAGTCTTGACACATAGGAACCCGAAAATATTATCCAAATTAATTATTGAAGTAAAAAAATTTGTGAAAAAAAAAAAAAAAGAATAGTAATTGTCCTTTGCCATGGCAACGGATGGAAACGAAATGACTTTTTGCAAGGGCAACCACTATTTACGTGAATAGTGGCTGTCCTAGCACTCCATTGCCATGATAAAGGGCAAATGGATGGAGTTGCCCTTATATTAAACTAATTCCAAGTAGTTGTAACATTGAATATTGGATTTTTCATAGAGACGATTCCCTCTGGTTATGATAATGAATGAAAAGAGACTGACAGTGAGAGGTGGTGTTTACATAGAGACGATTCCCTCTGGTTGTGAGATTGGATTTTTCTTCCTCTTTTTACCGAGAGACTTGGTTGATTCCCTCTGGTTATTCTTACCCGGTCTTGTGGTTTGCTTGATGCGTTAGTTCTTGTTGGTGATTGTTTTATCTTTGTCTTTCAATCAAGTTTCACTTACTAGCAAACAAACAAAACTAGATTTTGTGGAAATGGAATATGATTCTTTGTGGAGCCCTGAAAAGAAAGGGAAGTTGCAGGATTGAGTTGAACTCTTCGGAGTTGGTAATTATTGTTGATTATTAAGGAGTGTCAACTATTGTTGAGATAATTTATTTATTTTCAATGTGATGTGTCATCTTTCACGTCTTTAGATAAAATTTAAATATGTCAACTTTCAAACATTCAACATATTATTATAAATGAAGATGGATATGGGGTGGAGGCAGATTTGGGGGCACCGGGGATGAGATATGTGGTTAAGATGAGGGAAAACGCCGGAGAGAGAGAGGCAGAGAGGTAGAGAAAGAGAGAGTGGGGCAATTTTTTAGCAGTAATTACATTTTTGGTCACTAGAATTAGGGTTGAGATTAAATTCGCAGCAGAGAGATATTAGGAGCAAGGTGAGAGACGTCTATGAAATTGAGCCATAATGATGACATGGCAAGGAAAATTGCCGCCCTCAACAAGAAGATGGATCCTATGATGTCCAAGAACGTCACTCCCAAACGGGTTGAGGTTTGTTCAAATTATAATGGTTTTGGTCATAATTTTGATTCATGTCCTAGTAGTGAATTTCCTGGATATGTGAAAGAACAACAAATTACAAGATGCATTTTAGCCGTCATGTAATCTTCCATGTGACGGTTCTTACAAGTTATGTAATTTTTAATTGACATTCATTATATGTCAAATAAATACAATATTGACACTTAGAGCTATCAATGAAGTGTTACTTGATGGTTAAAAGGCATCAAGCAGAAAGATTACTTGACGGTTAAAAAAAGTTCAATAAATCAGATATCCCTTCCTGACAATGGTACTCTTGACGGTTTTTTAGTCGTCAAATATTATGTTTCTAAACACTTTTTAGCCGTCACTAAAGGACGTTTTTCACGTAGATGTTAATTGGTCATGATAGTTGTGCTTTGATAGAAAATTGCAAATATGCCCAAAGAAGACAAAGGGGAAAAAAATTATAATAAAAAAAGTACACGCGCTTGCTTGATAATCCACACTACTATACCCCAAACCACTAGCTAGTAATCTGGATGAAGTTGTTGGTTTATGAAAAAAAATTACATTAAATCATAAGAAATTTTCTACATCCTAAGAAATGAAAGTATGTTCCTTATACCTGAAAAATAAAATCAAAAGCAGAACTGGATTTTATTTCTAAATGTTGAGATAATGAAAAATAATTGATCAAAGAATATTGGAATTGCATATTTCGACCCAAAAAAAAAATTTTGAAATTGCGTATGATATGAACTCATTAATTATGAATTAATAAAGGGGGTCCTACTATCTGTATCCGACACGTGCATATCATACCATGTTGATCTATAGGTCTACGTATACAGTACAAATTGGATGTTGAGCTGATGAGTGTCGGCATTAAATTGTTACTATTACAATTAAGTTGGTTGGTATTGGTCCTTCTCCTTGGACAAGACTTTCGTGTTGCTATCTCAATTCAAGTGGAGGACATTATTTAGAGCATCTATAATTATGCTCTCTATTTTTTAGTTAAAATTTAATTACAAATATACAAAACCTATTTTAAGAAGCTCTTTATAAAATTTTAACTCCAATCATATACAATCTAGTTTAAGGATTCATCAATGATATAACTATTTTTTAATTGGTCCGTCTCTATAAAAAAAATATTTTAAAAAAAATAGTTAGCCTTAATTAAAAGTTTAAAATACTCATAAAATAAAGCATCATTAAATTATAAAGTGCTACTAAGAGTTCTTTCTCTCTCTTCAGATTTAGGAGCTCCTAGAGATCTCCATATTTTTTAAGGTGGATAAGGAGTATAGTTGGAGTTGTATTTTTTCAAATCCTCCCTAAAATTTGTCTAAGGAAATGGTTTATGGAGCCTATTATAGATACTCTTAGGCACTGTAACCACACATCCAATCATGCTCCTTATCTAGCTCATAAAATAAGGAGACTTCTAAGAACTCATAATTTGAGAAGAGAGAATGGCTTAACTTATGAGATTTTAGTATAAAGTATACATTGACTTATTGAGGTATCAATATTGGTATAGATTGTATCTTAGATTAAAACTGAATTTTCATATTTTGACTTGTTGGGGTGCTCTTCTCAGTTCGTGGCCTGGCCTGGAGAGTGAGGTGAAGCAAAGATTGAAGATTGCACGGTTGTGTCCATGGAGAGTGGAACCCAAATTGCAACGGATAGACGGAAGGATTGATTCGCTGCACTGGTTTTGCTCTATCATGCCAAGATCCAGCCAGTAATATCTCGCCACGTTGAAGCAAGGGAGGGCATTGGTCAAAAAGTTGACGGCCAGGTTGTCATTACAAGTGGACGGCTTACATATGTACAAAACGACGTAGTACAAAAAAGCCTAAAACTAATACAGAAATTGCTAAACTGGAATTTCGTACTAAGAAAAGGACACTCAGGAGAAATAGAAATTCTACGACAAAAGCTTGTTATTTAATTTTTGCTGTGTGAGCTCCAATGATGGCACTGAGACATAATTTTGAGTTTCAGTGTTTATGGTTTATGGCAGTATCATGAACCAACTTTGGACGAAATGCTGGAGGCCCATTCATTACAAGTTTACAACCACAGTTATGACTATGATGCTCCCATTGATGAATATGGTAAAACCTTTAAGTTCAAATCCATTTTGGCCACTCACAATTATCTCCATCTCTTTTTTTCTTCTTCCTTTTTTCTGTGGTTTTAATCTCATAGGAAAATCTTCCAAACAGGTTGGCCTTAAAGGAGAAGCAATGGATTTGGTCTCTCCAAAAGGAGGGTCATCAGTTGATTGGTTCCGAGGCTCACTAGCTACTCGAACCAAACAGACGTTGAAATGGCATAAGGTAAGGATTTCAAGGTACCATGCTCCTGGGTCCTGGTTAAAGCCAACACAAAATCTGGTGATAGTGGTTGAGGAACTCGGTGGGGATCCATCAAAGATAACCCTGGTGAAGAGATCAGTGACAGGGGTTTGTGCTGATTTACAAGTACACCACCCAAACGCTGAAAATTTTGATATCGACACAGCCATGAAGAATCGAAAACGCTTCATCAGGCCCAGGTTCATCTGCAGTGTTTGCCAGGGCAGTCTATCTCAAGCATTAAGTTTGCAAGTATTGGAACTCCTACCTACTGCAACTTGTGGGAGTTCCCAGCAAGAAACGTGTCATGCAACCAACTCTCATGCCATTGTGGAGTGAACTACAATCTTTTCACCTCTCGTACTTGTATAGTGAACTCGCAGATGCATATTCTTTTGATAAATACTGATTTATTAATATCCCTTTACGTGTTTAGCAGAATTGTATTGGCCGTGAGAGTTGCTTAGTTATTGTATCGAATAGCATCTCGGGACATATCCATGCCCGAATGTACTCAAGCGGCTATCAGTTGAAGCTGTTTGTTCAACCCGAATTACAGCAGGGGCGGCTCCGAAAGTGTGCAAGTGGTGCCACTGCACAAGGTCTCGAAATTTTTTTACGTGTATATTACGTATATTAATATTATAGGTATTATATATATATATATATATATACCTGAGCGTGCATGAATGTAACACAAGTGTGTATTTGGTTGAGTTGGAATTCATTCCCTTGATTTTAGTAGGCAAGTTGGATTCGAGTCCAAATTGGGTCATTCAATAGTTGTATTTTTACATTTCTACTCATTTTTTTACATTTCAATAGTTGTATTCAAAGTAATATATTCAAACTTTCTCCAATCAAACAAAAAAATTGGAGTGTATGTTTTCACTTGCTCGAAACGAAACAAAAAAATTCATGTCTTCTTCCTCTTCCATTTTCTCAAATTGAAACATTAAAACTTTTATGAATGTTATTTATGATTGCTATTGCATGCTAATAGATGACGAATTTTAGTTATTAATAAAAAAATTATTTTATGGCAAATTATTTTATAAATATTTCCATATTAGATTGAGGGCTCCAGTTTAAGTTTCGCACAGGGCTCTAAAAATCTCATGACTGACCTTGACAACCAATCAACCCAATCTGACAAGATGAAGACGTTGTAAAAGGAGGCACAACATGTAGAGCTATATGAAGCAAATAATTAAGATGAATTCGAAGAATGCATACTTACAGATGAAGATTCTACATTGAATTGGCTAATCTCTATCTATCAGAATTAGAGTCTGTGGGGACCAAATCTCACGTGTCATGGCTTAACCCATATGCTATGATTAAAAGACGTGGGGTGATCGAACTTCCCTCCCACTAGAGAAGTGCGGAGCGAGGGAGACACAACCCGGTCATCTAAACCCCATGACCACGAAATGGAGGATGAGATGCGCAAAGCTAGGGAAGTGGGGCTAAACCCAAGGACTCGAAGCGCTATAAAAGCCCAACTAGACCTCCAACAAAGGTACGAAAAATTCAATTGAGTGCTAAGAGTTACAAGAAGAAAAAATACATTAGGGCTAAGTTAGGACCTAGGACATCATGCTAAATATATTTAAAATAATAAGGTTAATTTATTTTTTATGGAGCAAATAAAGCTGCTAATTAAACACATCGTTTCTTTTTAAAGACGGGCAGGGGCTGCGTTAAAAGCTAGAGCATAGATAATATCAAAACAGGCGTTAAAAAATAATAGGACTCTATGAAACGACGACATCGCATATGTGCCTCGATGAGCCTTAAAGCGTCGCTTTATAGAGCCTGTGTATGCCTCACCGTTGACGCGCACGCTAAGTGTGCAAATAAATAAACAAGGGAACCCTGAGGTGATTTGCTATCGCCTCACTCCGACGTGCGCTCCAACATGCGCTTCGATGCGCGCCTACGCATGCCTTTGAAAACACAGTTCAAAGCAGGTGGGGTAAAAATAAACCAATTACCCAAAGTAATTTTGACAAATTGGAATTTAATCGAAGACCCAAGATTAATTGGTTTAATATTTGCCCAATTTACAATCTCTTGACTTGAGATAGTTGATCACCACCGTTCTCAAAACCATATTGGTAACCTTGAAGCTAGAAAGGTACAAGCAGAATTCACTTTATATCAAAAGCCATAGCCATTGGCCTCCAGGAAAAGAGGTTGTGTTCCTTTCATCAATACCCATGTAGTTTCATTAGCAGGATAATCGATCCCGATTTACAAAGAACGGGTAGGAGGCATTTAAGGAAATTGGTTGGCAAGGAGCGAAGACTCATCTTATTGTTCCAATTGGCTCTTGAACTTTCCATCCCAAATAAATATGGCATTGTAATAAATAAAAAAACATTCATAGATAATTGGCATGAGGCATCATATGGGAACTAGTCGCCATATACATAAAGCATTCAGATGTCTTAAAAGAAACCCATAAAAGTTATAAAAAACTAGTGAAACAGAAAGGAGTTTCATAGTCTCCTCCACAGAGAATGATAGAAGTTAGGCAGTAGCAGTAGGAGTATCAGTTGGAGTAGCAGTAGGAGTAGCAGTACTAGTAGCAGTAGCAGTAGCAGTAGCAATAGCAGTAGCACCGGTGCTGCTGGTATCATCAATGCGGGAGGCAGCAGCCGCATGCTTCTCTACTTTGGTCCGTAACTCGTCTTTCTTGGCACCCACAACCTTGTCCACTACCTTGCCTTCCTTGAGGAAGAGGAAGGTAGGCACTGCATCCACGCCCCACTTTTCAGAAACAGTCTTCAGTTCATCCACGTCCACCTTTAGGAACGTTACTTTTGGGTTTTTCTTAGCCAACTCCGCCAAGAATGGGGCGATCAACTGGCAGGGTCTATAAGACCAAGCCGTGAAATCCACCACCACCAGCTATTAAATTAAAGACATCAAATTAATGCATTAGTTAATCAAAGTATAAAACCAATTCCACAACCAAAATATTAAAGAGATGGAGGACACAACCGTACACCTAGGTTTTTAAGCCATTTGCAAATTACAAAACCCCTATCTAGAGTCAGACAAAATTAATTCTATTTGAAATGTAAGCGCTGGAATACACCCACTTCTTGCTCTTGATTTCAAACTTTGGAACTAACATGGGTGTATTCAATTGAGATTTTAATATATTGTAATTACATGATTTTAATGTAATATATTTCAGCATGATTTGTAATTACAATATTTTACTTATGATTTTAATTCATATGTAGGACTTTCTTGTATTCTCCAAAGTAGATTTCAACGAAGTGTGGATTGGATTTGGGTTAGCCATCTTTCATCCATTAGTTAAAGGATGCCAAGCCTTTAAAGAAGCAGAAAGTTGAAGTAACACCAATCTTAGCTCAAGTTATCATTATTATCTATCATGTATGGCTTTCTTCAAATCATCCTGTTCTAGAGCTAAAACCATAGTGGTCCCAAAATTCAAACATAATTGTCGTTAAACTAAAACCATAAAGCTATTAAGTTTTGGATAGAGAACTTGGTCTAGAGCAGAGAATTGACATAGGAACAAGCTACAACAAGGAAAAATCCTGAATTAATTGAATTTATAAATATTTCAACAAACAAGGTAATTGAAAGAAACTGGACAACTGAAAACAACTCAAAATGGTCTAGCTATGACATGATACTAGTACAGAACACTTGTCACTCAAATTGATTCCACAAATTGACTAAAGAAAGACAAATAAATCAAAGGAAATAAACGAGCTGAAAATCTATTGAGAAATATGCAAGCATATTACATAAGAACAACTATTGAAAGCAACATATATGAAATTATTGTTTAGATATCGTAAGCCATATGAGTCTATTTTTTTATTGGGCAAAGAGATTATCCATAAGATGAAAGCAAACAAACAGTATAGACATGAAGCCAAAAGAAAGGTGGGAAACACCTCCTGCAACCAAACAGCTAGGAGAAAAAGAAAACAAGATAGACTAGAAAAATCAAAGAAAACAAAGATAGCTATCTAAGTCTATCCACTAATACAGAAGGATCGAGTCTGGTTAAACCAAGCCCTTGTAAAGACATGAGTACCTTGTTTATCTTCATTTGTTCATCTTCCCCAAAAACAAAAAACGTGAGAATCAAGCATAGGAGGGTGGGATTTTTTATGAGGTTTGATATTTATATCACTCATTCAAAAGTCTCATACAATACACCATTTAACAAAATACCTCAAAATCAGTAAGTTTTTTAATACCACTGTACTTTTTCTTATTTTTTAAAAGTTCTAATTGAATACCACAAGACTTGAATAGATTATTTAAAAATCTTAATTGAATACCACCAGATTTTTATTGATGACTTAAAAATCCTAATTGGATACCACTAGATTTTTTAACTTCAAAACAATCCATTAAAATCTCAATTAAATACACCCCCCCTAAATTTCTAGGCACAAACAATTTCAATACGGTGAACAAGAAAATAAAAAATTCTCCATTGAAGCTAATCACAAAATACAAAGGGCATATTGTAAGACAATCTTGTCTTAGCTACGAAATGAGGTCTTCTAATCATATGAGGAGTCAGAGAGTTTGTATTGATCAAGAAGTACTGCTCAAACATATCTGCAGCTGTAGTCTAAGTGCAATTTGATTAGACTACTAGAGCTTTGAGGGTTCGTAGTCCTATATGAATTAAAATAACCTATCCTAATGCAATCCTATTTGCTGAAGTGTTTCTTGATGGGCAAGACACTAGAGTAAGGTTAACTTTCTTTCTTTTTTTTCCCTATATATATATATATCATTATTTTTAGTTATAGTGAATTGATGAAAATGCACTTAAACTTATAGAGACTAAAATTAAATGTTGTGTAAGCGAAGAAAAAAGAGTGCAAAAAGATATAAAAGTGTGATTGGAGATTTGAAAATTGAAATATCAGTTTATTGTTCTCGTTTCCCTTATGGAGCTGCTCTTCCCATGCCTCAATAGTGTGGCGGTTGATGACTTGATTTTCTTCAGCCATCTTTTCTTTGCTTTCTCTCTCTCAAAGGATTGTGATATTCTCAAGCAAGCTAGGTTATTACAAGTTGTTTTTGTTGTTGTTGTTTTTTGTTTTTGTTTTTTTGGCGACGAATGTAATAGGCTCAGCCGCAGCATATACATACGGCCCACAGTCGACCTTAACCAAGAGGTCAGGTTTTTAATGTTGATTGCGGAAATGCCATTGCCAGGTGGCCAAGGCATTCAATTATGTAACGTGACGCATGCCCACATATCGGTGGAACGTGAATTGATTTTGTCCAATCTTCTGCAGCCTCTCTTCTGTTTTTTTATTCCTATTTTTTTCTTTTCATTTTGTTTATATCATATTTGACCAAGCAACTAGAAGCAACTTTAGGTAAAGCAAAGAGTCCCACATTGGAATATTACAAGAAGTGAAGGCTCCCCCTCCCTTATAAAAGGAGACTACTCATCCCTTAGAAAATGATCCTTGGGCTGGGCTTGATCTTTAGTCATGATCTTCCCTTTTCTTACATTTAAATTTGGGTCCAACTCCATGTACGAATGTAAATACACAATATTACAATAATGATAATATACTTATAAGTGGACGTAGCTATTCATTAAGGGTGAACCGCGTATATCTTGTCTTTTGTATGTTTATTGCTTGCTCAAATCCTCACACACTTAGTGAAGGTCCTCACATTCACCTATCATCCATCATACCTCATCACTAAGTTGGCCTCAAAAGTAACGAACCATTTTTTAGCGTCAACACATTTTTTGCTTTTCAATATCTTCTTTCTACCCAATAACTTATTCTACTCCTTCGATTATATATATAAAACTAATTCCAAGTAGTTGTAACATTGAATATTGGATTTTTCATAGAGACGATTCCCTCTGGTTATGATAATGAATGAAAAGAGACTTTGACAGTGAGAGGGGGTGTTTACATAGAGACGAATGAAAAGAGACTCTGATAGTGAGAGGTGGTGTTTACATAGAGACGAATGAAAAGAGACTCTGATTGAGAGGTGGTGTTTACATAGAGACGTCTTGTGGTTTGCTTGATGCGTTTGTTCTTGTTGGTGATTGTTTTATCTTTGTCTTTCAATCAAGTTTCACTTATTAACAAACAAAAAAAAACTAGATTTTGTGGAAATGGGAGATGATTCTTTGTCGAGCCCTGAAAAGAAAGGGAAGTTGCAGGATTGAGTTGAACTCTTTGGAGTTGGTAATTATTGTTGATTATTAAGGAGTGCCAACTATTGTTGAGACAATTATTATTTACTTATTTGGGGCTATAAGTGATTTTTTTGAAATTTTTGAAAGCTCAACATGTTTGGTAAAAGATAATAAAGTCACTTATTTTGAATAATTGTTGTGAGAGAAAGCAATTAGGGAAATTAGGTTATGAGATGCTTTCATTTTTTGATTATGCGAGAATCAGTTCTGAAAATGCGCTGGGTTTAATGAAACTTTCAAAATTCCAAAAATAATCCTGTCTTTTTTATTTTTTACCAACCGCACTTCTAATAAAAAGTTTACCAAACTCCAAACTGCTTTCTTTCACAACTGATTTATCTCACAGCAAATCTGACAGTGATTATTTTTACAACACAACAATGCCAAACTTGCCCTAAATCTGATTAGAGAGAATGGCTTGACTTATGAGATTTAAGTATAAAGTATACATTGACTTATTGAGGTATCAATATTGTTATAAATTGTATCTTATACTAAAACTGGATTTTCATATTTGATTTGTTGGGAATTTGATTTTCTAGTATTTTTAATTGAATCCAAATTGGGAGTACTTCCTTATTTACATTGTAAACTGAAGTAAATGGAGTAATATAAAAATAAATTAAAGTAAAAACACAAGACTTTGTGATAAAAATCCTTTGTATAATATACCAGGTCTAACTGTTCACACTACCAAGTAGGGAAATTAATGCATGTGTCCTAGTTCATGTGGGCTTGTTTAGTGGAAGAAAAAGATAAAACAGGACTAAATAAATAAGTAAGTAACTAAAATTCTAATTAAGTAAGGACTCGTCAACAATGTGCTGGGTTAGCTTGAAAGAGAAAGGACATCGCCTTAGCCAATTGGTGGTGGTGGTCTCTCATAAATCATAATATATCTACCTCCTAAGAAATGAAAGTATATTCCTTATACCTGAAAAATAAAATCAAAAGCAGAACTGGATTTTATTTCTAAATGTTGAGATAATGAAAAATCATTTATCAAAAACTATTGGAATTGCATATTTCCACACAACAACAACAACAACAAAAAAAGAAAAAGAAAAAAAAAAGAAGGGAATTGCGTATGATATGAGAGCTTGTTGTTGGGCACTGGTACTGCAGCTGGGTTAGCAGTGTAGTCATCCTTGGGTCTTATAGCAAAAACCACATCACAGTTTTGGAGGACTGAGTAGCCGGCAAGGTTCTGATCAGTACCACCAATCATATAAGACTGTGTTTGAGGCGTAGTTTTTGAGGGTTGGTTTTGATAATTCTGAATAGGCTTTAGGTAAGCTCCTATTATCAAGAAACCAACCAGACTTGCCAAAGAACCCAACAATCTTACTACTCCCAGCTCTTGCCGCTGGGAGCGAAAAATAGGTTCCTTGTTCAATACCCAATGGTCCATAAGTTTTTTTGTTGCTCTTGAATTTAAGTGATCGAATTGAGACCGGTCCCCTTTCACTAATCTTACCATAATGTCCCTCAATTGAAGTTAAAAATTCTTCCGGATAAGCAAGCTTCACCTGCAGTAGTAAGAGGTAGACAAAAAATTTGCTAAAGATTATGTGATTAGCTAGCTTTAATTAATCATGTCATGTACTCTATGGGATTAATAAAGTAATGGTAACTTGGTAATGAAGTAACCGTATCTGTTTTCCAGCCTCCATTTCCACCATGCCTCTCAGCCCAAAATGAGGTCCCTTTCTCCATCATATTCAAATTGGGAGACAGAAGATTACGCAGTAACTCCTTTATTCGGAATTTTCGAATGAGTAATGCTATTTAGACACACAACATTGACAACCTTAACTGACCACCTTATGTGGCAACTGATGTGTTATGTCATGTTAATTAATGAATGTCGCCATGTCAATTAAAAAACCCTAGCATTCCTAGTGAGTGGCCTCATGACAACATTCATTAATTGACATAGCGACACATCACCGCTACATAATGGTCATTAAGGTGGTCAATGTGTGTGTCTAAATAGCATTACTCTTTTCGAATATATATCTTTCTGCATGGCATAAATCATGATCAGTTCGACATCCGTAGTGTTACATTTCCCATCATTGTTCATTCGTCATAGGTTTTTTTAAAAGGAATTTGTTCAGAATTTGTAAACAGAAAGGAATCTTGAATTGGGCCTTTTAGAATTTAAGAGAAAGGCCATTCCGATTCGGGCCCAACATAAAAAAGGAACTGAAGCCCAATTCTCTGTTTCATATTCTTCAACTGTCGTAAACACAGGACCATGTTTGACCAAAAAAAAAAACACAGGCCCATATTTTAAAATCACCTTAAAAGAAAAAGAAAGGTGAAATAATAATAATAATAATAACAAGAGTAGCGATGAAAAGTGGGATTTGAGGACTCCAGAACAAAGGTACCTCTATTTGGTTTAAACCCCGACTTCTTCATCTGATCAAAAAGATCGAGTGCAACATCTGAACGACCATGTAAGACATAACCAGAAATTGCTGAGTTCCAGGTGATGTTATCTTTGGACGACATTGTATCAAATATGATTCTTGAATATGCTATGTTTCCTGATTAGGCATAAGTGTCGATCAGGGAATTTGCAACAGGGATTTCAGACTCCAAATTTTTACGCAATACACTACCATGAATCTCTTTCACCTTTTTCATGGCAACTAAATTCGCACAAGAAGGTAGGACACTCAATATAGTAACTAAATTGGGATTAACACAGTAGGCCTGCATCTGCTTGAACACACCAAATGCCTTGTTTTTTTCCCCAAGTTGCAGGTAGCCAGAGACAAGAGAGTTCCATGATGCCATATTTCGTTTAATTTTCCCATCTTTTTCCATCCTTTGGAAGAGGTCCATTGCTTGATCAGCATCTCCATTCTGCATGTATCCTGTGATCATCACATTCCAGGTCACGGCATTGGGATGTACATCTGATTCCTGCATCTTCGTGAACAGTTCATACGCCTTACCACAATACTTGGCTTGGCAATATCCTCCTATCATTGAGTTCCAATTGTAGACATCTTTCTCTGGGATCATACTGAAGACCTTCCGAGCAGCTTCCACTTCCCCACACTTTGAAAACATATCAATGAGTGAATTTCCAACCAGTACGTCATCAATGAAACCCATCTTTATAGCAAGAGAATAGATTTCCAACCCTTGGTTCAGTGATTTTAAAGATGTGCATGCTGAGATTGCACTAGTAATTGTAATCCCGTTTGGTTGTACCCCTGCCAAAAGCATCTTCTTAAAAAAATCCAGTGACTGGTGTTTTCCTGTTGTTTTGAGCAAACCCAGAAATCATAGAAGTCCAAGTATATACATCAGGAGTTATCCCACAGCTCTCCATCCTCCTCATCAGTTCCATCGCAACATCGCAATGCCGTAACTGGTTATGACTAGCAATTAACGTATTCCACGTTACCAAACCCGGTTCAATCCCTTCTTTGCTCATCGCATCAAACAGTCTACGAGCTTCTTCACGCTCACCCTTTTGGCAATAACCAGATATAATTGCATTCCAACTCACCCCATCCCTCTCATCCATGTTGTCAAAAAAACCTCCTTGCCCACTCCAAATTTCCACACTTTGCGTACACGGCTGATATTGAATTGTTCACATGAATACAACTAGTCAAATTACACCGAACCGCAATGGAATGTATCAATTTCGTGGCCTCGATATTGGAACAATTCCCACAAGCCTGCAATATCTTAGGAACAAAAAGTAATCCGGCAAAACTCCATCTTTCATCATCGAGAAAAAAAGCTCCACAACCTATTTCCACCTTTGGTCTCTAAGACACGCACCAATCATGGCTGACCAAGTGTACAAATTTCTCTCACGCATTGCGTGAAACACCTTACGAGCATCATCCAAAAACCCACATTTGGCATACATGCTCACCAACTTAGTCTCAACAAATGGGTTTATTTCCTCAACTAAATCAATATGCTCATGGAGCTTCCGACCCAGCTGAATGGAATTGGTGTCAATACAAGATTGAAGTAAATCCATATAAGTAGTGGGTGGTACCTTAGACCCTTTTTGGGCAATAGAGTCAAGAACCGTGATGGCCTCGCTGAACTGGCCATTCTTGCAGAGATAGTTTAAACGAGTGTCTGTGAATTTTGGGAGAGTTTTCCTGGAGAAAGAGATTATGGGTTTGGCGTGTCTTAGTGAGAATTCAGATGGGTTGCCAAGTTTGGAGGGTAGAACAGGTGTGGGAGGGCTTGATTTGCATGGGATTGTGAAATTCTCCATTGTTGAAAGTTGAAACTTCTAAGAGATTTTCTGTTTTTTTTTTTAATGGGGTGCTCTTTTCAGTTCATGGCCTGGCCTGGAGGGTGAGGTGAAGCAAAGATTGAAGATTGCACGGTTGTGTCCATGGAGAGTGGAACCCAAATTGCAACGGATAGAGGGAAGGATTGATTCGCTGCAGTGGTTTTGCTCTATCATGCTAAGATCCAGCCAGTAATATCTCGCCACGTTAAAGTAAGGGAGGGCATTGTTCAAAAAGTTGACGGCCAGGTTGTCATTATAAGTGGACGGCTTACATATGTACAAAACGACGTAGTACAAAAAAGCCTAAAACTAATACAGAAATTGCTAAACTGGAATTTCATACTAAGAAAAGGACACTCAGGAGAAATAGAAATTGTACGACAAAAGCTTGTTATTTAATTTTTGCTGTGTGAGCTCCAATTATGGCACTGAGACATAATTTTGAGTTTCAGTGTTTATGGTTTATGGCAGTATCAATGTCATGGAGGAGCCAACTTTGGACGAAATGCTGGAGGCCCATTCATTACAAGTTTACAACCACAGTTATGACTATGATCAAGGGTGGCCCTGAGGGTGTGCAAGTGGTGCCACCGCATCGGGCCCCTGATTTTTTAGGAGCCCCAATTTTTTTTTAGGTGTATAATATATGTAGAGTGCTGCTATCCCTTTGTAAAACGACTTCTAAAACCTTAAAAATAAATTTTAAAAATAAAATAAATTTTTTCTTTTAACTCTCCATATTCTTTCCATCTTCCTGACCTCAACAAATTCAGCAAGCACTGATCTACCCATCCCAATCCTTTGAAAAGTTTTAAAAAAAAATCAAATCAAATTCTCAACTCCACCTTTAATATTGTGGCTGGATTGGTGGGTGTTGATAATAGAGGCCAAATTGTCCTTTAATTTTATTCTATTTTAAAGATTTTTTAGTCTGATTAACCCACATGCGGGTCCTTATTCCATATAACATCACTTCAATTAAAATCCATTTTAGTCTTGTTGGTCGTGTGTTGTTGTGGTGGTGGTGTCGCGGTCGTGAAGCCACCAGTACTGCTAAGGGGTTGATGAGAACATTAATATGGTAGGGTAAGGTCGTGATGTTGAAAACACATGAAGAAGATGAAGAATTTTTTTTTTTTTTGGGGTTAAAATTTTTATGTTTTTAACTTGGAGTTGATGGTGTTTGGTTGAATTAATAATTAAAGGGTATTTTAAGAATAATGGTGGATGGAAAAGTAGGATTTTATTTTTTCAAATTGACATAGTGGATGAGAAAATAGAACATGTGGGTGGAAATAGCAGCACTCCATATGTATAACAAATGTTATATATATACAGAGTAAGCAAATTGTTGACATAAAGACGTTTCTAGTTGTCTTGGTTTGTGGGGCCTCAACTTCTATTCAGGGCTTGACTTCAAAACTTGCTTGTGTTAAAGGCTTGTCCGATGTCAACACCAACATTCAATATTCCATTTACTTTCACAACCACAAACTGAAATAATAAATACCCGATCACAAGGAATTAGTTAGTAATTATGCTCAGATATTCAACTTCTATTCACGGCTTGACTTCAAAACTTTCTTGTGTTAAAGGCTTGTTCGATGTCAACACCAACATTCAATATCTCATCTACTTTCACAACCACAAACTGAAAATAATAAAAATTCTTATCACAAGGAATTAGTCAGTAATTATGCTCATATATTCATTTTCGCAAAAATAATGCATCCAACTAAGTCAACCAAAATAATTGCATCAAATTAATGATGGTCCTGGAATATTGATACAAAATAAATTAGGTGTTAAAAAATATTTAATATCTGAATATGATCTATGATGACAAAGACTCATCGTCACAATCATGGTGATTATTCAAAAGGTGTAACATCTCTGACCCAATTTAATCGATTTAATCCAATTTAATTCTTTTGTGAAATTTCAATTTTGTCCTTGGGAATAGGGGTACTTTGGTCACTTTAAGAAAAAAAAAACATTCATTGTATGACATTACGTAATGGTATAAGTTTGTGTTAGCTTATGTGAGGCCTCAATTTAAGGTTCGCACAAGGCCTTCAAAATCTCAAGACCGGCCCTGACTATGATGCTCTCCATTGATGAATATGGTAAAACCTTTAAGTTCAAATCCATTTTGGTCACTCACAATTATCTCCATCTCTTTTTTTCTTCTTCCTTTTTTCTGTGGTTTTAATCTCATAGGAAAATCTTCCAAACAGGCTGGCCTTCAAGGAGAAGCATTGGATTTGGTCTCTCCAAATGGAGGGTCATCAGTTGATTGGATCCGAGGCTCACTAGCTACCCGAACCAAACAGACGTTGAAATGGTATAAGGTAAGGATTTCAAGGTACCATGTTCCTGGATCCTGGTTAAAGCCAACACAAAATCTGGTGGTAGTGGTTGAGGAACTCAGTAGGGATTCATCAAAGATAACCCTGTAAAGAGATCGATGTGGGTTTGTGCTGATTTACAAGTACACCACCCAAACGCTGAAATTTTTGATATCGACACAGCCATGAAGAATCGAGCGCTTCACCAAGCCCAGTTCATTTGCACTCGTTTGCCAGGGCAGTCTATCTCAAGCATTAAGTTTGCAAGTATTGGAACTCCTACCTACTGCAACTTGTGGGAGTTTCCAGCAAGGAACGTGTCATGTAACCAGCTCTCATGCCATTGTGGAGTGAACTACAATCTTTTCACCTCTCGTACTTGTATAATGAACTCGCATATGCATATTCTTTTTGTTAGGAAGCTATCCTCATTATAACCAGTAACGAGTGGTTTAAAACCATTAAATGCCAGCATATAATTGTTTGCAGCTGTTATGTTATTATTAGGTTGTATATGCGTTTCCGTTATGAAGTAACTGATAGGTTTTATGTTCATATTCCTCATGTATAAATGGATTGTAATATCAGTTTTGAAATACAAGGAAAACTCTGTTTCTTCATGGTATCTAGAGCCTAACTTTTTTTTTTCCTTCTCTTTTCGATGGCTTCTAGCAACGTTCCCGCTATCTCCATTCCCAATATCTCTCACCTTGTCTCTGTCAAACTATCTGATACCAACTATCTTGTCTGGCACAGCCAGGTCAAACCTTCTTATTAGGCCAGAATCTTTGGCGCTTTGTTGATGGCTCTCATCCTTGCCCTTCCCTTACGCTTCCTCCTTCTAATAAGTCTGAATCCTCGGCTCTGCCGTTGGCCATTCCTGACTATGTCTCTTGGTTTCAAACTGACCAAAGTCTTATTAGTATTCTTCGTGCTACGTTGTCTGAGAGTGTTCTTTCCCAAGTTATTGGGTTCTCTACCTCGAAAGAAATTTGGGATTGTCTTCAACAAAATTTCTCGCAGCAATCCCTTGCCAATTCTGCCCAGCTCAAATTTCGCCTCTTCTTTATTACCAAAGGTTCCAAATCCATCTCTGAATACCTTGCTCAGGCCAAGAGTTTGGCTGATGAACTCTCTGCGATCCAGGAACTTGTCTCCAACTCCGACCTGGTTACTTATGTGCTTCGTGGTTTGGGTCTTGACTACCAAATGATCGTGATGGCGTTTTGAACTTCCCCTCTTCCATCCTTCTCGGACCTCGAACTCGCCTTCTTGCTTTGAAGGGCAATAGGCCTTAGCAGCTCAGCTCATGTGGCTTCCCGCCGCTTTTGTTGCTGCTCGCGCCCACCATTGCCCCCGCCACTTGCGCCCTCGTGACCAACCCCTCGTTCCTTTGGTTGTCCGTCTCTTGTCCGTCATTTCTCTGGCCCGGGCCAGCCTTCCCATCATGCTTCCCATCCTTCCTCATTCTCTCCCGGTCTTTTGGGTCCTCCTCCCTCTCGCCAGTCCATTCAATGTTGGAATTGCAATCAATTTAGCCATGTTCAAGCCAAGTGCCCCTCTCCTCGTCCCTTCGCAGGCATGCACGTTGCATCATCTTCAAACCCGAACTGGTATTTGGACCCCGGTGCCACCAATCACATGACGCATGATGAACAGCAATTACACTCTCGCACTCTATATGCCTCTTCAGATCAAGTTGTTGTTGGTAACGGTGACACCTCCCCATCACTCATTTTGGTAACATTTCTTTTTCTTCTGGTACCTTTGTTTTTCATCTCTCTAATGTTCTCCGTGTTCTTTCCCTTCGTAAAAATCTTTTCTCTGTTGCTCAATTTACTCGTGATTTTAATGTTAGTATTACTTTCTTTCCTTGGGGATACCAAATTCGTGACTTACGGTGTGGTGATGTTCTCTTTCAGGACCTATGTAAAGATGGTCTTTATCCTATTTTTCCAACGCTATTGTCTGGTTCCAAGCACGCTTTTTCTTATATTGTCACGTCGTCCTCCTTGTGGCATCGTTGTCTTGGTCATCCCTCCAATAAAGTTCTACGCTCACTTGTTTCTTGTTCTTTATTAGGTTATCTTTCTCATTTATCAAATTCACCTTGTAGTCATTGTGCGTTAGCTAAATCAATAAAACTCTCATTTTCATCTTATGACCATTGTTCTACTGAACCATTTGCTTTAATCCATTCAGATGTGTGGATGTCTCCTGTTGTTTCTGTTTCTGGATATCGATATTATGTCTTGTTTACGGATGCTTACACTCGTTATTCCTGGATTTTTCTTATGCGTCTTAAATCTGAGGTTTTTGGCCATTTTTCTACTTTTGCTATGTATGTTAAAACTCAATTCTCTCTGTCTATCAAACAATTTCAAAGTGATAGGGGGAAGGAATACCTGCAATTTAAACAGTTTTGTGCTACTAATGGCATTGTGCATTGTTTTTCTTGTCCTCATACACCCCAGCAGAATGGGTTAGCAGAGCGCAAACATCGTCATATTGCTGACATGGGTTGCACTCTCTTACACATTGCTCACATGCCTCACAACCTATGGGTCGAAGCCTTCTATACGGCAGTTGCTTTGATTAATCGCCTTCTAACCCCTATCCTTAAAGGGAATTCTTCCTAGAAGTTATTATTTGGCATTTCCCCGGATTACGCGTTCCTTCGTGTTTTTGGCTGTATTTGTTACCCTTACCTTGGAGATTATGTAACTAACAAATTACAACCTCGTTCTCTTCAATGTGTTTTTGTTGGCTACAGTGATCGCCATCATGGTTACCGCTGCCTTCATCCTCCTACAGGTCGGCTCTACGTTTCCCACCATGTCATGTTTCATGAAGACCAACTCTATTATGCTGTTGTTTCTAAGCCTGTTCAGCTCTCTGATCTTGCTGTAGTCCCCGTGAACTTTCTTCCTAGTCCACCAACTCAGCCCGTTATTGCTATCAATAACCAAGAATCAGCCTAACCCACCTCTGGGTCCACTTCCTCTCCGTCTTTTCCCGTCGAACCTAGCTCTCCACCACCAGCTCCCGTCTTTTCTCTACAATCACCCATATCGCCCCCATCATCATCCCTGGCTCTTCAACCCCACCACTGCGTTCCCTTCTTTACCCCACTGCCGTTCCGTCTCTTCCCCTTCTCCAACCCACCTTCTCCACCACAACCAGGCCTTCATATTCTTTCCCACCATCTGTATCCGTCTCTTCTCCACCACCTTGTTTGTCGTCTTCTCTTACTGTACCTGTCGTCGCTCCTCCACCATCACAAGCCCTTCTCAGTCTTGTTCACACTCGATCCAAATCTGGAATTGTCAAGCCCAATCCCAAATATCATGCTAATTTTTCTACTCGGTATCCCGTTCCTCATGCTTTCTCTGCCTTGGTCACTATAGAAATTGAACCCACATGTTACATGCAAGCATGTCATCATCCCAAATGGAAACAGGCCATGCTCGATGAATATCATGCCCTTCTTCAGCAGGGCACTTGGACCTTGGTCCCACCATCTCCTTCGCTTAATACGGTTGGTTGCAAATAGGTCTTCAGAATCAAGCGGCGCTCCGATGGCACAATTGAACGATATAAGGCACGCCTTGTTGCCAAAGGCTTCCATCAACAATCTGGTATCGATTATTTTGATACATTCAGTCCTGTGGTTAAGCCCACAACCGTACGCACTGTTCTCTGTTTGGTTATTTCTTTTGGATGGCCTCTTCGGCAACTCGATGTCAAAAACGCATTTTTGCATGGCTCTCTATCCGAAGATGTCTATATGCGGCAACCACCTAGCTTTGCTGATCCTCACCGGCCCAATCATGTGTGTAAACTTTATAAGGCCATTTACGGCCTTAAGCAGGCTCTCCGGGCATGGTTTCAGCATTTTAGTTCTTTCCTCCTCTGTGTTGGTTTTACTCAAAGTCAGGCTGACAACTCTATGTTTGTTTATCATGATCAATTTTCTGTTATGATCTTGTTGCTCTATGTAGATGACATCATTCTCACTGGCAGTGATTCTTCTCATCTCCTTGTTTTTCTCCGCATATTGGGCACTGAGTTTGACATAAAAGATTTGGGGCGTTTGCATTATTTCCTTAGTGTAGAGGTCCATTATCACCCTTCTTCCATCCATCTTACTCAAAACAAGTACACAGTTGATCTTCTCAAACGCAGCAATCTCTTGGACTGCAAACCTATTTCTACACCCATGACTTCCAAAGGTTCCCTTTTTCGAACCCATGGTACTCTCCTTGGGGATCCTACACCTTATCAGCAGATGGTTAGAGCCTTACAGTACCTCACCATGACTCGTCCAGATATCTCCTATGCTGTTCAACATGTCTCTCAATTCATGGGATCACCCCGTGATGTTCATTTTGAAGCTGTCAAACGGATATTACGTTATCTCAAAGGCACCCTTGGAGTTGGCCTTCCTGTTCGCCGGTCTCTGACTTTCCTTCTTAGTCGCCTATTCCGATACCGATTGGGCTGGATGTCCTGACACTCGCAGTCCACAACCGGGTATTGTGTATTCTTGGGACCTAACCTTATTTCTTGGAGTGCCAAGAAGCGCCTCTGTTTCCCATTCCAGTGCTGAGGCTGAATATCGAGCTCTTGCCTATGCATGTGCAGATACTCTATGGATTCAAGGTCTCTTAACTGAACTTCGTTGTCCGCTTACCCGTCCGGTTTTACTTCATTGTGACAACCTGTCTGCCACATACTTAGCCGCTAATCCTGTCTTTCATGCTCGTACCAAACACATTGCTATTGATTACCACTTTGTCCGTGAACGGGTCGCCTCTGGCAGTCACAAAATTCAGTTCGTTCCTTCTCACCTTCAGCTTACGGATGTCTTCACAAAAGGGGTTACCTGCTGATTGTTTTGCACATCTTGTTTCCAAACTCATCACCTCTCCGGTGTACGACTTGCGGGGGAATGTTAGGCAGCTATCCTCATTATGACCAGTAACGGGTGGTTTAAAACCATTGAATGCCAGCATATAATTGTTTGCAGCTGTTATGTTATTATTAGGTTGTACATGCATTTCCGTTATGAAGTAACTGATAGGTTTTATGTTCATATTCCTCATGTATAAATGGATTGTAATATCAACTTTGAAATATAAGGAAAACTCTGTTTCTTCACTTTTGATAAATACAGATTTTTTAATATCCCTTTACGTGTTTAGCAGAATTGTATCGGCCGTGAGAGTTGCTTAGTTACTGTATCAAATAGCATCTTCGGGACAGATCCATGCCTGAATGTACTCAAGCAGCTATTAGTTGAAGTTGATTGTTCAACCGGAATTACAACCAACCAATCAAGCCAATCCGACAAGATGAAGACGTTGTAAAAGGAGCATGCAGAGCTATATGAAGCAAAAAATTAAGACGAATTCGAAGAAGGCATACTTACAGATGAAGATTCCACATTGAATTGCCTAATCTATCTATCAGAATTAGAGTTTGTAGGGACCAAATCTCACGTGTTATGACTTAATCCATATGCTATGATTAAAAGACGTGGGGTGATCGAACTTCCCTCCCACTAGAGAAGTGTGGAGCCAGAGAGACACAACCCGGTCATCTAAACCCCATGACCATGAAGTGGAGGATGGGATGCGCAAAGCTAGGGAAGTGGGGCTAAACCCAAGGACTCGAAGCGCTATGAAAGCCCAACTAGACCTCCAACAAAGGTACGAGAAATTCAATTGAGCACTAACAGTTATAAGAATAAAAAAATACATTAGGGCTAAGTTAGGACTTAGGACATCATGCCAAATATATTTAAAATAATAAGGTTAATTTATTTTTTATGGAGCAAATAAAACTGCTAATTAAATGTATCTTTTCTTCTTGAAGAGGGGCAGGGGCTATGTTAAAACCTAAAGCATAGATAATATCAAAACAAACGTTAAAAAATAATAGGACTCTATGAAACGACGACATCGCAAATGCGCCTCTTTCCTCAAGCAGATGCGGCTCGCTGAGCCTTAAAATGTCACTTTACAGAGCCTTCCTACGTCTCATCGTCGATGCGCACGCTAAGCTTGCAAACAACTAAACAAGGGAATATGATGTAGAACAAATGGCAGATTTTATCGCGGTTGAGCTAGAAAAAGGGCGTAGCGGGAATTTGCAGATTTGTCGTCCGAGCTTTGATTAAGACGCAAAATACCATTTCGAAAATGGAACGATGCCACGAGTCAAACTCACCGCTTTGTTGTGATGTATGATGGATTTTGGCATCTTGAGGTCGTTTGACCTTCCAAAAATGCATTCAAAGTTTCGTAGTTAATTTTCGGAATAAATTCTGTTTTTCAGTTTTAATGTAATAACTCGCCTAGCAGTTCAAGTGTTGAGAGATGTGTATTTAGACAGATTTGGTGAACGTTTTTCATCATCTCAGATTTTAATAAACTTATCCCAAGAGAATTACTCTTAATTTCTGATGGAATCCAGATTTCTTGTTACTCAAGGTTTTCGTTTGAAACCTTTGTTGCTTGTGCTGCGTCAGAATGCCTGATGCGATTTGCTATCGCCTCACTCCGACGTGCAATCCAACACACGCTTTGACGCAGGCCTACGCATGCCTTTGAAAACACTATTCAAAGCAAGTGGGGTAAAAATAAACCAATTACCCAAAGTAATTTTGACAAATTGGAATTTAATTATCACCAATGGTAATTTAATCCAAGACCCAAGATTAATTGGTTTAATATTTGGCCAATTTACAATCTCTTGACTTGAGATAGTTCATCACCACCGTTCTCAAAACCAAATTGGTAACCTTGAAGCTAGAAAGGTAAAAGCAGAATTCACTTTAAATCAAAAGCCATAGCCATTGGCCTCCAGGAAAATAGGTTGTGTTCCTTTCATCAATACCCATGTAGTTTCATTAGCAGGATAATTGATCCCGATTTACAAAGAACAGGCAGGAGGCATTTAGGGAAATTGGTTGGCAAAGAGCCAAGACTCATCTTATTGTTCCAATTGGCTCTTGAAATTTCCATCCCAAATAAATATGGTATTGTAATTTTTTTTTTTTTAAACATTCATGGATAATTGGCATGAGGCATCATATGGGAACTAGTAGCCATATACATAAAGCATTCAGATGTCTAAAAATAAACTCATAAAAGTTATAGTCAACTAGTGAAATAGAAAGGAGTTTCATAGTCTCCTCCACAGAGAATAATAGAAGTTAGGCAATATCAGTAGGAGTATCAGTAGGAGTAGCAGCAGCAGTGCTAGTACTAGTACTAGTAGCAGTAGCAGTAGCAGTAGCAGTAGCACTATCAGAAGCAGTAGCAGTAGCAATAGCAGTAGCACCGGAGCGTCTGGTATCATCAATGCGGGAGGCAGCAGCAGCATGCTTCTCTACTTTGGTCCGTAACTCGTCTTTCTTGGCACCCACAACCTTGTCCACTACCTTGCCTTCCTTGAGGAAGAGGAAGGTAGGCACTGCATCCACACTCCACTTTTCAGAAACAATCTTCAGTTCATCCACGTCCACCTTTAGGAACGTAACTTCTGGGTTCTTCTTAGCCAACTCCGCCAAGATTGGGGCTATCAACTGGCAGGGTCCATAAAACCAAGCCGTGAAATCCACCACCAACTATTAAATTAAAGGCATCAAATTAATGTACTAGTTAATCAAAGTATAAAACCAATTCCACAACCAAAATGTTAAAGGGATGGAGGACACAACCGTACACCTAGGTTTTTAAGCCATTTGCAAATTACAAAACCCCTATCTAGAGTCAGACAAAATTATTTCTATTTGAAATGTAAGCGCTGGAATACACCCAATTCTTGCTCTTGATTTCAAAATTTGGAACTAAATTTCTAGGCACAAACAATTTCAATATGGTGAACAAGAAAATGAAAAATTCCCCATTGAAGCTGATCACAGAATATAAAGGGAATATGGTAAGACAATCTTGTCTTAGCCACGAAATGAGATCTTCTAATCATATGAGGAGTCGGAGAGTTTGTATTGATCAAGAAGTACTGCTCAAACATATCTGCAGCTGTAGTCTAAGTGCAATTTGATTAGAATACTAGAGCTTTGAGGGTTCGTAGTCTTATATGGATTAAAATAACCTATCCTAACAGTTTGTCTAAGTGTTTCTTGATGGGCAAGACACTTGAGTAAGGTTCACTTTCTCTCTCCTTTTTTCCCCTTTTTTTATCATTATTTTTAGTTATAGTGAATTGATGGAAATGCCCTTAAACTTATGGAGACTAAAATTAAATGTTTTGTAAGCGAAGAAAAAAGAGTGCAAAAAGATATAGAAGTGTAATTGGAGATTTGAAAATTAATACCAGTTTCTTGTTCTCGTTTCCCTTATGGAGCTGCTCTTCCCATGCCTCAGTAGTGTGGCAGTCGATGACTTGATTTTCTTCAGCCATTTTTTCTTTGCTTTCTTTCTCTCAAAGGATTGTGATATTCTCAAGCAAGCAGGTTGTCAGAAAAAATTTTCTTCCTGTTTTTTTGTTTTTGTTTTTTTGCAACGAATGTAATGGGCTCAGCCGCAGCGTATATATACTGCCCACAATCGACCTTAACCAAGAGGTCAGATTTTTAATGTTTATTGCGGAAATGCCATTGCCATTAGGTAGCTGAGGCATTCATATTAAGAATTTATTATGATAATAAATGAAAAGAGACTCTGACAGTGAGAGGTGTGTTTACATGGAGACGATTCCCTCTGGTTGTAAGATTGGATTTTTCTTCCTCTTTTTACGGAGAGACTTGGTTGATTCCCTAGGTTATTCTTACCCCGTCTTGTGGTTTGCTTGATGCGTTTGTTCTTGTTGGTGATTGTTTTATCTTTGTCTTTCAATCAAGTTTCACTTATTAACAAACAAACAAGACTAGCTTTTGTGGAAATGGGAGATGATTCTTTGTGGAGACCTGAAAAGAAAGGGAAGTTGTAGGATTGAGTTGAACTCTTTGGAGTTGGTAATTATTGTTGATTATTAAGAAGTGTCAACTATTGTTGAGACAATTATTATTTATTTATTTTTCAATGTGATGTGTCAACTTTCATGCCTTTAGATGAAATTTAAATGTGTCAACTTTCATGCCTTTAGATGAAATTTAAATGTGTCAACTTTCAAACATTTTACATATAATTATAAATGAAGGCGGATCTAGGGGCGGAGGCAAATCTGGGGGCACCGGGGATGAGATATGTGGTTAAGATGAGGGAAGACGTTGGAGAGAGAGAGAGAGAGACAAAGAGGCAGACAGGCAGAGAAAGAGAGAGTGGGGCAATTTTTTAGCGGTAATTACATTTTTGGTCACTAGGATTAGGGTTGGGATCAAATTGGCAGCAGAGAGATATTAGGAGCAAGGCGAGAGACGTCTATGAATTGAGCCATAATGATAACATGGCAAGGAAAATTGCCGCCCTCAACAAGAAGATGGATCCTATGATGTCCAAGAACGTCACTCCTAAACCGGTTGAGGTCTGTTCAATTTATAATGGTTTTGGTCATAATTTTGATTCATGTCCTTCTAGTAGTGAATTTCCTGGATTTGTGAAAGAACAACAAATTACAAGATGCATTTTAGCCGTCATGTAAACTTCCATGTGACGGTTCTTACAAGTTAAATAATTTTTAATTGACACTCATTACATGTCAAATAACTACAATATTGATATTTAGAGCTATCAATGAAGTGTTACTTGACGGTTAAAAGGAGTCAAGCAAAACTATTACTTGACGGTTAAAAAAGGTCAATAAATTGGATACCCCTTCCTGACAATGGTATTCTTGACCGTTTATTAGCCGTCAAGTATTATGTTTTCAGACACTTTTTAGCCATCACTAAAGGGCATTTTTCTCGTAGATGTTAATTGGTCATAATAGTTGTGCTTTGATAGAAAATTGCAAATACGCCCAAAGAAAACGAAAGGGAAGAAAAAAAAATTATATAAAAAAGTACACGCACTTGCTTGATAATCCACACTACTATATCCCAAACCACTAGCTAGTAATCTGGATGAAGTTGGTTTATGAAAAAAAATTACATTAAATCATAAGAAATTTTCTACCTCCTAAGAAATGAAAGTATATTCCTTATACCTGAAAAATAAAATCAAAAGAAGAACTGGATTTTATTTCTAAATGTTGAGATAATGAAAAATCATTGATAAAAGATTATTGGAATTGCATATTTCGACCAAAAAAAAAAAAAGAAATTGCGTACAATATGAACTCATTAATCATGAATTAATAAAGGGGGTCCTATTATCTGTATCCGACACATGCATATCATGCATATAATATGAACTCATTAATCATGAATTAATAAAGGGGGTCCTACTATCTGTATCCGACACATGCATATCATACCATGTTGATCTATATGTCTACGTATACAGTACAAATTGGATGTTGAGCTGATGAGTCTCGGCATTAAGTTGTTACTATTACAATTAAGTTGGTTGGTATTGGTCCTTCTCCTTGGACAAGACTTTCGTGTTGCTATCCCAATTCCCAAGTGAAGGAAATTAGAGCATTTACAATTATACTCTTTATTTTTTAGTTAAAATTTTGTTTAAAATATATAAAATCTATTTTAGGAGCTCTCTATAAAATTTTAACTTCAATAATATACTCTCTAGTTTAAGGACTCATAAATACTATAACTATTTTTAATTGGTCCATCTCTATAAATAAATATATATATATATATATATAATAGTTAGTCTTAATTAAAAGTTTAAAATACTCATAAAATAAAGCAACATTAAATTATAAGAAGCCATTAGGAGTCCTTTCTCTCTCATCAGATTTATAAGCTCCTAGAGATCTTCATATTTTAGAGGTTGGATAGGGAGCATAGTTGGAGTAGTATTTTTTCAAATCCTCCCTAAAATTTGTCTAAGGAGGTGGTTTAGTGAGCTCATTGTAGATGCTCTTATTAGGCATTGTAACCACACCTCCAACTATGCTCCTTATCTAGCTTCTAAAATAGGGAAACCTCTAGGAGCTCCTAAATCTGAAGAAAGAGAATGACTTAACTTATGAGATTTTAGTATAAAGTATACATTGACTTATTGAAGTATCAATATTGGTATAAATTGTATCTTATACTAAAATTGGGTTTTCATATTTTGATTTGTTGGGAATTTTATTTTCTAGTATTTTTTATTGAATCCAAATGGGGTGTACTTCCTTATTTACATTGTAAATTTAAGTAATTGAGTAATATAAAACTAATTTAAAGTAAAAAGACAAGACATTTGTGATTAAAAAAAAAGCCTTTGTATAATATACCAGGTCTAACTGTTCACACTATCAAGTAGGGAAATTATTGCATGTGTCCCCAGTTCATGTGGGCTTGTTTAATGGAAGAAAAAGATATAATAGGACTAGATAAATGAGTAACTAACCAAAATTCTAACTAAGTAAGGACTCGCCAACAATGTGCTAATTTAACTTGAGAGAGAAAGAACACCGCCTTAGCCAATTGGTGGGTGGTGTGATCTCCTACAAATCCCCCTCCTCGCCATTGCATTTGCATAATAATGTATGGGATCAAATTTTAATTCAAAGTGAAAGACTAAAGGGAATTTTCTTTTTTAGAAGGAAGGGATCAAATTTTAATTTTAATTGCCTTTATTGTACAAAAGGAAGATACGTAACATTTGACCAAATTCTATTTTATTATACTCTTTTGGGCTTTAATCTATGAGGAATGCTAGCAACCTTCTCTCTAACCTTCTTCTTTGGATTTTTTCCTTTTTTGCTTGATATGTGTCATTCTCCTTACACTTAAAACAATGTCATTAATATATTATACAAGCTAACTTTTGCTTCCCAAGTTTACCCTTATTAAATGTATTCAATTTATCCAAAAGAATTTCACAACTTTCTTACCATCTTCTTTAAAAAAATAATTGACGTTTAAAAATAATAATAATAAGATTGTAAGAAAGTTGTGAAATTTTTTTAGATAAATTGAATACATTTAATAATGGTAAACTTGGAAAGCAAAAGTTAACTTGTATAATATATTAATGACATTATTTTAAGTGTAAGGAGAATGACACATATCAAGCAAAAAATTGAGAATGTCCAAAGAAGAAGGTTAAAAAGAAGGTTGTTAGCATTCCCCCTTAATCTATTTGGAAAATATGTTCTCTTTGAGCCTATACAGAAATCGATCGATAGGATGTCTTTGCATCCCTGGCCGTAGAAACGTCCAGAAATGGTCATACAATCAATTTAACTATCTGGACCTAGCTCGATATCAGTAGAAGATAGAGCCGCTAGCTCGACTGGAGATGGTTACGTGCTTGTCTGAGAGGAAATGTTTGTCCGGTTCATTTCGACTTTTCTCAATAAACGACAAAATCTATTAACGTCCCAACACATACACATGGGCATGCGTCACGTCACATAATATGAATGCCTCAGCCACCTAATGGCAATGGCATTTCCGCAATAAACATTAAACATCTGACCTCTTGCATAAGGTCGACTGTGGGCTGTATATATACGCTGCGGCTGAGCCCATTACATTCGTCACACAAAAAAAACAACTTGTAATAACCTAGCTTGCTTGAGAATATCACAATCCTTTGAGAGAGAGAAAGCAAAGAAAAAATGGCTGAAGAAAATCAAGTCATCGACTGCCACACTACTGAGGCATGGGAAGAGCAGCTCCATAAGGGAAACGAAAACAAGAAACTGGTATTTCAATTTTCAAATCTCCAATCACACTTCTATATCTTTTTGCACTCTTTTTTCTTCGCTTACAAAAAATTCAATTTTAGTCTCCATAAGTTTAAGGGCATTTCCATCAATTCACTATAACTAAAAATAATGATTTTAAAAAACGAAAATATTGATTTTAAAAATATTAAAAATAATATATATATATATATATATATATATATATATACAAAGAGCTTTATTGAGGATCCTCAAATAAGTTTTATTTGAGGACACCCTTTTAGGGCCCACTCCGGATTGTATTTCACTAATCCAAACCGTCTATTTTGTAGATACACATTCAAAGATTATCTCTACAAAAAATCACTTGAATCCGATATCATTTGATCATTCAATTGAGTTATTGAAATTTTAATACTTTCTTGAAGCACCGTGTTCATTGATTTTGTAGGACACAATTGGATGTCGAAACGGTTTCCAAATTGTCTAATTTTTTGTAAGGATGATCTATGAATGAAGACCTAAAAAATATATGGTTTTGATCATTGGAAAAAAAATTGTAGGGTACCCTAAAGGGCGTCCCTCAAATAAAATTATTTGAGGATCCTCAATAGAAGGGGACTGTATATATATATATATATATATAAAAGTTAACCTTACTCAAGTGTCTTGCCCATCAAGAAATACTTAAGCAAACTGGATTGCATTAGGATAGGTTGTTTTAATCCATATAAGACTGCGAACCCTCAAAGCTCTAGTATTCTAATCAAATTGCACTTAAGACTATAGATGTAGATATGCTTGAGCAGTACTTCTTGATCAATACAAACTCCTCGACTCCTTATGTGATTAGAAGACCTCATTTCGTGGCTAAGACAAGATATTGTCTTACAATATTCCCTTTGTATTCTGTGATCAGCTTCAATGGGGAATTTTTTATTTTCTTGTTCACTGCATTGAAATTGTTTGTGTCTAGAAATTTAGTTCCAAATTTTGAAATCAAGAGCAAGAATTGGGTGCATTCCAGCGCTTATGAAAATACCTGCAGGATGACTCAAAATGCCTAGAGGATGGTGAATAGGCCAATTTAAGATTCTAATCAAATAAATAAAAATAAACTTCGGTAGCAGGATTGATATGGCTTATCAATCCTGTAACGTGCTGGGCATAAAATAAAAGAACACGCAGAGAATTATTTTACGTGGTAAAACCCCACCTCTGGGGAAAATCCACGGGACTCCTCAGTCCAACACAAATCCACTATAGAACGATGATTACAAGAAGTACTCACACACTTATCCTAGACACATTCTAGATAATGTTTACCGACTTCTTCGTAACTCAACTTCTGTCACGGGATGATCTTCGACACTCCTTATGTTGAACGCAATACTGGCCACGATTGCTTCAAGCTCACCGGAGGAAAACCGCCACCACGGTCTTGGTGCCTTCAACCGTATGAGTCACCGACATGCATATGAATGCAATATGAATGATTAAAGTGTTTGATAAATCACCAAGTAAAAATTAAACACTTGATGATTTATCTCAAATATACGCACAGCAGCTTTCTTGGAATTTTAGATGCTCAAACCAACTATATGAAAACTCTACAAAACTAAAGAGATGCACACAAAGATTTATACAAAACTTATTCTCCACAATCCACGTGAAGGCCCACAATCACAACACAATATCTTGCCATGCATTCAATCTGATAGTCTTAGAATCCTATATGATTTCGTCATATTCTCCATTGCACTACAATCAATTGTTTATCCAATTAAACAATATATATCAAGATGTAAACACGAAACCAAATAGGATATTAATTAAAACATCATTTCCAAGTCCAAGATAATGAAAACATAATATTTTGATCTAAATCAAAATAGAGTCCAACTAGGAAAGTAATCTCAAGAGATAAAATATAATCCTATTAAAAATAGAATTAGCATAAAAATACTTGAGTGAAAATAATTCCAACTAGGAATCCTATAATGAATGCATGATTATGTCATGATTTACCTGTTGTCAAGTTTCTCATATGATCAGGTCATGCCTCGAAAGTGTGGGGTTGAAAGAGTAGTGACAAAGCGTTCAATAACAATTCCTCACAAACTAATTTTCACCCTATACTAAAGTCTAGGAAATGCCAATACGAATTTCGTACTAACAGCTTATATTTCAAAATAGAAATAATTTTGTCCGACTCTAGATAGGGGTTTGTAATTTGCAAATGGCTTAAAAACCTAGGTGTATGGTTGTGTCCTGCATCCCTTTAACATTTTGGTTGTGGAATTGGTTTTATACTTCGATTAACTAATACATTAATTTGATGTCTTTAATTTAATAGCTGGTGGTGGATTTCACGGCTTGGTCTTATGGACCTTGCCAGTTGATCGCCCCAATCTTGGCGGAGTTGGCTAAGAAGAACCCAGAAGTAACGTTCCTAAAGGTGTACGTGGATGAACTGAATACTGTTTCTGAAAAGTGGGGTGTGGATGCAGTGCCTACCTTCCTCTTCCTTAAGGAAGGCAAGGTGGTGGACAAGGTTGTGGGTGCCAAGAAAGACGAGTTACGGACCAAAGTAGGGAAGCATGCCGCTGCTGCCTCCCCCACTGATGATTCCTGCCCCACCAGTGATACCTGCCCCAGCGGTGCTACTGCTATTGCTACTGCTACTTCTTCTGAGAGTGCTACTGCTACTTGTACTGCTACTGCTACTTCTACTGCTACTTCTACAGATACTGCCTAACTTCTGTCATTCTCTGTGGAGGAGACCATGAAACTCCTTTCTGTTTCACTAGTTGTTTATAACTTTTATGCGTTTCTTTTAAGACATCTGAATGCTTTATGTATATGGCTACTAGTTCCCATATGAATATGATGCCTCATGCCAATTATATATGAATGTTTTTTTTTTTTAATAATTACAATGCCATATTTATTTGGGATGGAACGTTCAAGAGCCAATTGGAACAATAAGATTATGCATTGAAATATATTTTGGAATGACAGTCAAAACCGGAGCCAATCTAATCAAACCTCGAGGCAAAAGCACTTGCCTTTACTTAACAATACTTCTAAAAGCCTCCTTGAGGCAAAAGCACTTACCTCTACTTAACAAACTACTATACACAAACACTCTGTGAATCGAGGGCATGGTCAAAAAGTTGACGGCCAGGTTGTCATTACAAGTGGACTGCTTACATATGTATAAAACGAAGTTGTAGCGTACAAAAATAAAAAATAAAACTATTACAGATACAGATACAGCTAATCCTGGAATTTCATATTAGGAAAAAGACACTCAGGAGGAATAGAAATTGTACGACAAAAGCTTGTTATTTATTTATTGCTGTGTGAGCTCCAATTATAGCACTGAGACTGAGACATATTGATCAGAATTTCTTGAAGAGAGAGATCTTGGAGGTTTTCTGGCCACTTCCCAGCCAATGTTGCATATGAACTCCAATGGCATCCAAATACAAGCTGCTCCTGCCATGCAAGCCCACCACCTTGCCCTCTGTGGTAGTTGAAGTGAAAAATGTCCCAACTTCTTCCCCAAATGGACCATACTTGCCTCTGCTGGTATAAAATGTCAAAGACTTTATAATTTGAGGTCGCTCGTTTTTACTAATGCAACCATAATACCCAGATATACAAGTCAGCACTTCATGAGGATACTCCAATTTAATCTGCAAAACAAATTGAACAAGTAATAATTTGTTAGATGGACACATACAAATTGAGATTAAATTCGCTTGATCAAGATGTTAATTAAAGCATTTAATTTGTACTCGATGTGGGGCAGTTCCTCCATTGCCTCCATGCTTAGCGGACCAAATGAATTGACCGTTTCGATCATACTCAATCTGCACTGAGCAAATGCCCTCTGCTGCTCTTGTCAAATGAATCTGCCTAATCCCAGAAAACACTCCATCATCCCATGCTCTGCCTCCATCTCCACCCCATGGCCCTGGTCCACATGGGGTTGGCTCTTTTATCAACCCACAAGCAACCTGGCCACCAACACAGAATTACCTATCCAATTAGCACATGTATAATCTTTGTATTATCTACTAATATATATGCATGGAATTAGATTAAACTCAATTACCTCTTCAACTTTTCCTCTGTTTGTCATTAGCAGCTTGTTAGACCAGTGAGGATTGTCCACCTCTGTGATGGCCCCTGCAGGCTCCTTTGGGATGATTGCAGTGCAATTATTAGGAGTATTTGTGACAGGTGGTGTCTGTGTCTCAGTCTCGACATTGACCTTCCCTTCTGTGGCATGCACCCCAAGAGCATCTAAGAAGAGACCATTCCTCCCGTGAATTCCAACAATCTTGCCTTCCTTAAGCTTGGTGGTGAAAGGGGTTCCTTGTTCTTCTCCATATGGCCCGTGCTTCTTCTTCGTCGTGTGGAAAGTGAGGGACTTAATCACATTAGGCCCCATCATCATGGCAGCCCCAAATGTTCCTGTTATGTGCGTCAAGATTTCGTTCGGAAAATCAAAAACTATCTGCACATATATAGTGTAAAACAAAACATTGCAAGTGAACGTTGATGTGCGTTCAAATCAAATGAAAAAATAAAAATAAAAAACAGCTACCATAAATCAATATATAGTGTAAAACTAAATTTAATTTGAGACAAATTTCACCTTGTCACTTTTATAACCTCCAGTCCCGCCATGTTTGGCTCCCCATACAGCTTCACCGTCGCAATCATACTGAACCTTTATGTATATTACAACTCCCACGTTTCTTGATAACTTGATTTGTCTAATTCCTGAATAAACTCCATCATCAAATTCAAAACCACCTGTCCCTCCCCACGGACCATACGTTACCACCCCTTCAGCAGCTATTGCCGGAACCTTCTCAATACTTGGCGTCTAAAATGAAGAACTTTATGTTAATGCACATTTTCAAATTGAATAACCTTGAACTTGTAAAGGCAAGTTTCTCTTACCTTGAACTTGGTTTCTTCATCACTTAATTCTCCAGAATTAGAAAATTGCATTGAGAGCTTGTTGTTGGGTACTGGTACTGCAGCTTGGTTAGCAGTGTAGTCATCCTTGGGTCTTATAGCAAAAAACACATCACAGTTTTGGAGGACAGAGTAGCCGGCAAGGTTCTGATCAGTACCACCAATCATATAAGACTGTGTTTGAAGCATAGTTTTTGAGGGTTGGTTTTGATCATTCTGAATAGGCTTTAGGTAAGCTCCTATTGAATCAAGAAACCAACCAGACTTGCCGAAGAACCCAACAATCTTACTACTCCCAGCTCTTGCCGCTGGGAGCGAAAAATAGGTTCCTTGTTCAATTCCAAATGGTCCATAAGTTTTTTTGTTGCTCTTGAATTTAAGTGATCGAATTGAGACCGGTCCCCATTCACTAATCTTACCATAATGTCCCTCAATTGAAGTTAAAAATTCTTCCGGATAAGCAAGCTTGACCTGCGGTAGTAAGAAGTAGACAAAAAATTTGCGAAAAATTATGTGATTAGCTAGCTTTAATTAATCATGTCATGTACTCTATGGGATTAATAAAGTAATGGTGACTTGGTAATGAAGTAACCGTGTCTGTTTTCCAGCCTCCATTTCCACCATGCCTCTCAGCCCAAAATGAGGTCCCTTTCTCATCATATTCAACCTGAATGGAATCAATGGCCGCTCCATGAGCTATCACCAACTGCTTCACCGTTGAGTAAACTCCATCTTCCCAAATGAGCCCGGTTTGGCCTCCCCACGGCCCAACTGATACCAGTTTGTTCTCGGATCCTTCAAAAGTACTCTGCCACCATGCATTAATATAGTCCAACTCTAATTAGTCAGTTGAGTTGTAATTAAGTGACGAGTGGAATTAAGTTGAAGAACAATAACATGAATGAATTAGACAAAACAAACAGTTACCATTTTGGTGCAGTGAGCAGAGCGGGTGAGCGTGAGAGTGTGAAGGAAGAAACTGAATGTTGCGGTGTGAAGGAGGGATGGGTGAGCTAGGAATTTATACAGACAAAAAGGATGCTTTAGGTGTGAAGGTGCATGAATTAAGGGAAATAATTTATTTATAGGTGGATTAGACTGTGGAGAGGAAGAAGCTAATTCTCTTCTCCACTATGGAGGGAGCGAATGGCTTCCAAGTTAAAGAATCAAATGATTGCTCAAAATATCCCTTGTGCCTGATAAGAAACAGAAAAAAGAGTCTTATCTTTGGCTAGCTTTCAAGCATTCGTGACGGTCTGGAATTTTTCCCATACATTTTATGCAACGAATTCAAATTGGGAGACAGAAGATTACGCAGTAACTCCTTTATTCGGAATTTTCGAATATATATATTACATATCTTTCTGCATGGCATATATCGTGATCAGTTCGACATCCATAGTGTTACATTTCCCATCATTGTTCATTCGTCAGAGGTTTTTTTAAAAGGAATTTGTTCAGAATTTGAAAACAGGAAGGAATCTTGAATTGGGCATTTTAGATTTAAGAGAAAGGACATTCCGATTCGGCCCAACATAAAAAAGAAACTGAAACCCAATTCTCTGTTTCATATTCTTCAGCTGTCGTAAACACAGGCCCATGAAACTGATTTGAGCATGTATTTTTATTAATTTTAAAATCACCTTAAAAGAAAAAGAAAGGTGAAATAATATTAATAATAAGAGTAGCGATAAAAGTGGGATTTGATGACTCCAGAGCAGAGTAGCATCCCTCCCGGATAAACCAAAACCTGGGACAGCTAAATGCTTGGTTGGTCCGCAGCACCGACGTAAACGGAACGTAGATCTAGCTAGCAAGCCACCAAATTGCAAATTCACATGTAGACGGAAGAAACAAACGGCCCTGAGAGGTGGCCCGTTACACGCTTCTAAACTCATTTATTTGGGACCCACCCACATTCCCATAAACCATACTCTCTAGTCAAAAGCACCATCTGTCCTTCTTCCGTGTTTCTTTTCCTTTGTTTAATAAATCATTCGTAATCTTCTTTTTCCTTCTTTTTCTTGTGTCCTTGAGTAGACAAAGTTGTATCGTTGGTTGGCCACCTTTTTGTACCAAAATTGAAATGGCGACGATATCAAATCCCGCTTTTAGAGTTTAGAATGATCAATCAAACGTCCACAGTTGCATGTGAAAAAAGATAAAAGTCATTTCTTTAAATATGATTGATTTCATGCTTGTAATTGAAGTGAAAAAGCTAACCCCCATCATCCATCTGCAAACACAGTGCTGATTCAAGGAGGGAATTATTGTTTTTCTATTTTATTATTGAAATCATGAGAAACAAACATTATATACATCTTTTACGGATTGCCAATTTCCAACAATTTAGCCTTGAATACTGTATATGGTGCCTTAAACATAAGGATAAGGGTACCTCCCCTATTAAATGAAGAGTGAAAATGAAGTAAACTCTGCGCTGGTTGCACAATTGCATAATTGCATTGCCTTGCCTAAACAGGGAGAGAGAGAGAGAGAGAGAGAGAGAGAGAGTTAAAAAATGGTTGGGGTTTTTATTACAGAAAAAGCAACCCAACCCAACCCTAGGAGGAGTTTTATGTACAGACTACAGAGAGTCAACAAGTGGGCCAATGTCAAAGAATTCACAATATTCGATAGAACAAAGCATCTGTCTGTCTAGTCTTCTCTTCTGGCTCCTCCTCCATCAACCTCATTTCCTCTTCCCTTTTTGATTTTGAATATTTGTGGGAGACAGGTAGAAAATAAATATACATTATCTCTGAGTCTGAGTGCTTCTGAGGTGACGGTGCACACATATATATATATATTCACGTGTGTGCGCCCAAAATATGTAGTTTGGTTAATGATAGATAGCAGAAACACATGTCACATGGCCTACAACCCAATGGGACATATATACAAGACAAGGCTTTGCTTACTCACAGAGACTCAGAGACTCACAGGCAAGCATTACCATATATATATATATATATATATTGTATAAATGATTGATGAAATGGGTTTTGGGTAGTGCACTGTGCAAGCAAACAAAGCAAACAAAGCAAAGAGCACAATTGATGAATCGAATGGGGGATGATGGGGTCCATTTCTGGATCAAAGCATGAGAGCTTGTTGTTTTACATGCTTTTCAAAAGCAGGTGGTTTCATCATGAACCTACTCCACCTCACAACACATTTACTGACATTTAGAGACTCATTAATTTATGGTTAATCAATTCAAAATTAAATCGTTTGGTAATAACCTGACGTTCATTTTTTTGGCAATTTAATCAATGCAAGAAGCTTTTGTTTGTTTGAATTATCTTGTTTTTCGGTTCCCTGAATTTTGACTGAACCGACAATTAAAAGTCACATTTTTTATTTTCATATCATTGATTAAATTCAACCCTCCACCTCCAACCTGACACAATCATATCTATATTAAAGTAGTTAATAGTAAGTATCAGACAGCTATTTTAACTAGTTTTTGTACGTACAAACCAAAGGCCGGGCAGAGTTGCTGTCAGTGTCACTCTGTCATTGCAGAGTTATAGATCAGAAGCTCAGAGCTTCATTCTCACTTTGCCTTTCCAAACATTTCCAGCATTCTAAAGCTCTCTTTTCAAATTTCCCTCCACATATCAGACATGGAAACTCACTTGGTTTCCAAGCTCTTAACTCTGTTCTTGATGACCTTGTTTATGAGTTCTGAGCTGATCCAGTGCACCACCGTCACCTACGATAAGAAGGCCATTATCATCAATGGCCAGAGAAGATTACTAATTTCTGGCTCAATTCACTATCCCAGAAGCACCCCTGAAGTATTTTCACTCTCTCTCTCTCTCTCTCTCTCTCTCTGTCTTTCATTCTGTTACTCTGTCTTTTACTAGCCCAAAATCATAAAAATGTGATTTTTGTGACTTTTCTTTTGGTGATCCCTGTTAAATGATGAAATGGGTTTTGGTGCAGATGTGGGAAGGTCTTATCCAGAAAGCCAAAGACGGAGGCTTGGATGTCATTGACACCTACGTTTTCTGGAATGGTCATGAACCTTCTCCTGGCAATGTATGCTTCATCTCCTCTGTGTCATAGCTCTATTAAGTTCCAATCTGCTTACTTTTGCTGTCACTTCAATTTTGAAACGTTAGCTTAATTCCGTCTCCTTTTTATTTTGATCTTTAGTACAATTTTGAGGGGAGATACGATCTCGTACGGTTCATAAAGACAGTACAGAAAGCAGGGCTCTACCTTCATCTGCGCATTGGACCTTATGTTTGTGCAGAGTGGAATTTTGGGTACCGTACATCTTCTAATTATTTAATTTATTTTGTTTTTGTTAGAGTTATTATATCTGAATTCTTCTGTGCATTGTGGAGTAAATGCTATATATCAGAAATTTATTATTATTTTCTTTTTTGGGTTAGTTGCATATATTTCCTAACTTTAAGTTGAGTGCTTAATTCGACTCTCATTTGTACAGAGGATTTCCGGTTTGGCTGAAATATGTCCCTGGTATCAGCTTCAGAACAAATAATGGGCCATTCAAGGTATTTCTTCCTGAAAACCTTCAGATTTTGTTAGAATGTGGTCAAACTAGAGCTAATGTGGATAAACTTCTCTTCTCTCTGTTTTTTTCTTGGGGGAAGATGGCAATGCAAGGGTTCACCCAGAAAATTGTCCAGATGATGAAAAATGAAAAGCTATTTGCATCACAAGGTGGTCCCATCATCCTTTCCCAGGTACTGATTCTTGATGCATGGCCTTGTAACTATTTGCGTTCAGTGAATTCTTCTAGGATAAATAATTCATGAATTCTTCTTTATGTTTTGTGTTGTGCAGATTGAGAATGAGTATGGGCCAGAGAGCAAGGCACTTGGAGCTGCTGGTCATGCCTACATTAATTGGGCTGCCAAAATGGCTGTTGCATTGGATACAGGAGTTCCATGGGTGATGTGCAAGGAAGATGATGCCCCAGACCCTATGGTTAGCTATCTTGTTCTTTTCACTTTTCACATACCAAATCTACTCTGCTGATCCCATGACACTCCGATACCTAGAACTAGAACCCTTTCTTGAATATCAATATTGACATTTAGTTACAAATTCTTGCTTCCATTCTCGCATTTCTTTTTAGGCTTCAGCATTTGAAACACTGAGTTTCATCTACTTATATCTTGGTGACAGATAAATGCATGTAATGGTTTTTACTGCGATGGCTTCTCTCCCAACAAACCTTACAAGCCTACCATGTGGACCGAGGCTTGGAGCGGCTGGTAAGTGGATTTTTAGCTTACCAATATTCGGACGTTGACTGACTGTATTCTAATTTATTCTTCTAATATCTGTCAACCCAACAAACATGATCAGGTTTACAGAGTTTGGCGGCACAATTCACCATCGACCTGTTCAAGATTTGGCATTTTCAGTTGCTCGCTTCATACAGAAGGGTGGCTCATATATTAACTACTACATGGTTGGTTTGCTTGTTAATCAGCTCAAGTTTTGAAGACTAAATTGTGCCAGCCCAAATTTTGAGTTTCACTGTTTATGGTTTGTGACAGTATCATGGAGGAACCAACTTTGGACGCACTGCTGGAGGCCCATTCATTACAACCAGTTATGACTATGATGCTCCCATTGATGAATATGGTAAAACCTTTAGTTCAAGTCCATTATGAAAGGTTATGAATTTGTTGGCACACATGGCATTTCAGTTTCGATCTTAAGCTCTTACTCGGAACTAACTAACTAACTAACTGTTGCCAGGTTTGATCAGACAACCTAAATATGGTCATCTGAAGGAGCTCCATAAGGCGATCAAGCTTTGTGAACATGCTTTAGTTTCTTCAGATCCTACTGTTACTTCATTAGGAACCTATCAGCAGGTTTGGCTTCTTCAATGTGATACTTTCTTCTGTCAGTGGCACAATTTCCTGAAAGATTAACCTTATTGAAAAAGAAGTACATATCTTGGTTATCTTCCAGGCTTATGTATTCAATTCAGGACCAAGAAGATGTGCAGCTTTTCTCTCAAACTTCCATTCAACAGGAACAAGGGTGACTTTTAATAACATGCACTATGATTTGCCTGCTTGGTCAATTAGCATCCTTCCTGATTGCAGAAATGTAGTATTTAACACTGCAAAGGTAAGCAAAGATGAAAGGGCCCATATTGCAGTCTCTTTCTTTTTTTGGTAATAGCAGTTGGCAACTAAGATTCTCATTTCCATACTCTTCTGAATCTCTCTTACTCAAGTTACTGATGCAACTGTCGTCCTGTCATCAAGGTGGGAGTTCAAACTTCACGGGTGCAGATGATCCCAACGAATAGTCCGTTGTTTTCATGGCAGACTTATGATGAAGATGTTTCTTCTCTACATGAGAGATCAAGCATAGCAGCTGGTGGACTTCTAGAGCAGATAAATGTCACTAGAGATACTAGTGACTATCTGTGGTACATGACCAAGTGAGTAGCTGCACAGTGTTATCCTTGAATAATCATCTGTTAGTCAGTTAAATTGATATCTGATCAACCAAGGAAATATAAAGACCCGTCAAGAAATCAATTTTTGAAAATCCAACCTATAATAAAAACAATTGTCAAATTACTTCTTCACTGGAAGTAAAAGCTTTTCTAGAACATTTGCAGTAGTGATCAGTTGTGCTTTAATTGGTTTTTTTCCTTTCAAAATACATCTATGGCCATACTTTGACATTTTCAGTATGAATGTTATTCAGTGTTGACATCAGTTCATCAGAGCTCCGTGGAGGGAAAAAGCCTACTCTCACTGTGCAGTCAGCAGGTCATGCCCTCCATGTTTTCGTCAACGGACAGTTTTCAGGTATGTTGTAAAATATTTTGTTCTCCCACATCTAGTGAGCAGGAATTTATTCTTCTATTTGATTGAGGCTTCAATTTTTCCCATATCTCTTTGACTTGAATCAAAAACATTATTAATTTATTACAGGGTCAGCCTTCGGAACTAGGGAACAAAGGCAATTCACATTTGCTAAACCAGTCCACCTCCGTGCCGGAATAAATAAAATTGCACTCCTCAGCATAGCTGTTGGATTACCGGTTAGTACCCTGCCCATGGCTCATTGACTCTGAATGCACATGAGCAGTTAACCCGTGTACAATTGATCACATACAGTAAATGATGAATCACATTAGTTAATTCAGTTACTGATTATCTTTTTGTTTTGGTGTTGAAGAATGTTGGGTTGCACTATGAGTCATGGAAAACAGGAATCCTGGGTCCAGTTTTTCTGGACGGTCTTGGCCAGGGAAGGAAAGACTTAACAATGCAGAAGTGGTTCAACAAGGTCAGACAACCACCCCATCTACATTTATCCATTTTGGCCACTTACTATTATCTCCATCTATTTTTTTCTTCTTCCTTTTATTTTTCCGTGGTTTTAATCTCATAGGAAAATCTTCCAAACAGGTTGGCCTTAAAGGAGAAGCAATGGATTTGGTCTCTCCAAATGGAGGGTCATCGGTTGATTGGATCCGAGGCTCGCTAGCTACCCAAACCAAACAGACATTGAAATGGTATAAGGTAAGGATTTCAAGATGGTAAGAGAGAGAAGAAAGACAAGGAGGAGACAAAGGAGGAACAACTTATTGGCTATTAAGTGATAAGAACTAGTGAAGTCTTAGGCTTTACAAGCTAAACTGAATGTTAGCTTGGATTGTGCAGGCTTATTTTAATGCACCTGGAGGAGATGAGCCATTGGCTTTGGACATGCGGAGCATGGGCAAGGGTCAAGTATGGATCAACGGTCAGAGCATAGGCAGATACTGGATGGCTTATGCCAATGGTGACTGCAGTTTGTGCAGCTACATTGGGACATTCCGGCCGACGAAGTGTCAACTTGGCTGTGGCCAACCAACTCAGCGATGGTATTACCTTATAAGCTACTAAAACCTCTAAAATTGCTGCAAGATGAAATTCCTTGTGGTCATCAAACATTATTTTGATAATCTTTTTCAGGTACCATGTTCCTCGGTCCTGGTTAAAGCCAACAAAAAATCTGATGGTAATGTTTGAGGAACTCGGTGGGGATCCATCAAAGATAACCCTGGTGAAGAGATCAGTGGCAGGTGTTTGTGCGGATTTACAAGAACACCACCCAAACGCTGAAAAATTCGATATTGACAGCCATGAAGAATCGAAAACGCTTCACCAGGCCCAGGTTCATCTGCAGTGTGTGCCAGGACAGTCTATCTCGAGCATTAAGTTTGCAAGTTTTGGAACTCCTACTGGTACTTGCGGGAGTTTCCAGCAAGGAACGTGTCATGCGACCAACTCTCATGCCATTGTAGAGAAGGCATTTTCCCAACTACAATCTTTTCACCTCTTGTACTTGTATAGTGAACTCACAGATGCATATTCTTATGATAATAAAGATTTATTAATCTCTCTTAACTTGTTTTGCAGAATTGTATCGGTCGTGAGAGTTGCTTAGTTACTGTATCGAATAGCATATTTGGGACAGATCCATGCCCGAATGTACTCAAGCGGCTATCAGTTGAAGCTGTTTGTTCAACAGGAATTACTACCAATCAACCCGATTCAAGGAGATGAATACGCTGTAAAAGGAGGCACATCGTGCAAAGCCATGAAGCAAAGAATCAAGACAAAGGGAGGCATACTTACAGATGAAGATTCTACATTGAATTGGCCACTCTATCTATCAGAATAGTCTTTGGATTCACTTTGTGTTTGTGTATAGTTAGTTTGTTAAAGGCAAGTGCTTTTGCCTCAAGTAAGCTTTTAAAAGCATAGTTTGTTAAGTAAAGGCAAGTGCTTTTGCCTCGAGGTTTGATTAGATTGGCTCCGGTTTTGACTGTCATTCCAAAATATACTCAATGCAAAATCTTATTGTTTTCAATTGGCTCATGAAATTTCCATCCCAAAGAACAATGGCACTGTAATAAAAAGCATTCATTCCATCCCAAAGAACAATGGCACTGTAATAAAAAGCATTCATCCCAAAGAACAATGGCACTGTAATAAAAAGCATTCATAGATAATTGGCATGAGGCATCATATGGGACCAAGTAGCCATATACATAAAGCATTCAATTCAGATGTCTTCATAGAAAATTTAGAAATCCATAAAAGTATAAACAACTAGTAAAACAGTAGGAGTTTCATAGTCTCCACAGAGAATGATAGAAGTTAAGCAGAGGCAGTAGCAGTAGCAGTAGCAGCGGTGGCAGAAGCAGAGGTGGCGGAGTCAGCGACATGCTTGACAACTTTGTTCAGTAACTCGTCTTTCTTGGCACCCACAACCTTGTCCACTATCTTGCCTTCCTTGAGGAAGAGGAAGGTAGGCATTGCCTCCACACCCCACTCCTCGGAAACAGTCCTCAGTTCATCCACGTCCACCTTTAGGAACGTCACTTCTGGGGTCTTCTTAGCCAACTCCGCCAAGATTGGGGCGATCATCCGGCACGGTCCACACCACGTAGCCGTGAAATCCACCACCACCTATTAAATTAAGACACCAAATTAATGTATTTAATTAGTTAATCATAGTATAAAACCACTTGGACAACCAAAATGTTAAAAGGAGCGGAGGACACAACCGTACACCTAGGTTTTTAAGCCATTTGCAAATTACAAAGCCCCTATCTAGAGTCCGACAAAATTCTTTTCTCTGTTGAAATGTAAGGGCTGCAATACACCCAATTTTTGCTCTTGATTTTAAAATTTTGAACTAAATTTCTAGGCACAAACAAATTCAAATGGTGAACAAGAAAATCAAAAATCCCCATTCAAGAACTCAGAATGAAAGCTGATCTTAGAATACAAACGCAATATATCATCACAGAACTCAGAATGAAAGCCAGTCAATCTTCCTGGAGACTAAGATTGAATTTTTTGTAAGCAAAGAAAAAGATATACAAGTGTGATTGGAGATTTGAAATACCAGTTTCTTGCTCTCTTTTCCCTTCTGGAACTGCTCTTCCCAGGCCTGAGTAGTGTGGCAGCCGATGACTTGATTTTCCTCCGCCATTTTCTCTTTGCTTTCTCTCTTTCTCTCTCTCAAAGGATTGTGATATTCTCAAGCAAGCTAGGTTATTACAAGTTGATTTTTTTTTTGCGATGAATGTAATGGGCTCAGCCGCAGCCTATATATAGAGCCCACGGCCGACCTTAACCAAGAGGTCAACGTTTTAATGTTTATTGCGGAAATGCCATTGCCATTTGGTGGCTGAGGCTCTTATTGGCAAACGTGGCGTTCATCCATATGACGTGACGTGACGCATGCCCATATGTCAGTGACGTTCATAGATTTTGTCGTTTATTAGGAAAAGGTCCAAATGAACCTGGACAAAGGGCCAAAGGGAACATTTCACGCGGTGTAGCTGGGAGCCTGGGACTCACCGCTTCCAAATAAATTAATGGCATCTTTACTTTTCTAATCCAAATTGAATAGATGAGGGATTGAATTGGGGAGAATTAGATTTCATATTTTTATTGAAATTATTTACTTTTTATATTTATCAAAATATTGAAGTTGTTTACTAAATCATATAAAATTAGAATATGAGTAATGCTAATTATTAAAATGTTCTTATTGTTTGGTTAAAGTATATGGCCAATTTGGAATTTTAAAAATTGTGTGAGGATATAATGGGTAAAAAAGATGAATTCCTAATGGCTTAGTTCTCAAAAAATTAGAAAATCACCTCCCACCTAAGAATTGAATTCCTCAAATTATCCAATTGAAATTCAATTATTGATTCTAATCCTAATTTATGGTTAATAAATATACCATAAAGTCCAAAAAAGTAAAATAGAATAGAATTTGGTCAAATGTTACGTGCCTTCCTTTGGTACAATGGAGCCAATTAAAATTAAAATGTGATCCTTTACTTGTCAAAAGGAAAATTCTCTTTAGTCTTTCACTTTGAATTTAGTTCTAGTGTCAATTTAATTAATTGATAATTACTCCTATTTTTTTGGAATTGATAATTACGATAATATCATACGTGCAAACATTTTTCTACTTAGTCAACCAACCAGGACCTCTATAGCAGTCAACGAGGACAATTGGTTTTTTATGATGGGAAGTTTAAAGTGAAAATGCTATTTGAGGAGGTCAATCTTACTATCAATAAATGTAAAGAAATTATGAAACTTAAACATTTAAAATATTTTGATGGTGAGATTAACCTCCTTATTTTAAATTCCTCATTGTAGTCTCTTCCATACACACAAATAGACAAAGAAAGAGAGACGGGGGGCGGACCAAGTTACGGCCCATTAATGTACAATTGCATCAGGCTTTATTAAATGTACTGGACCTCTCACAGTGGGCACATTTTATGTCCCCGCCTATATTAACATGGCGATTGAGTTGGGCCCTTTCTTTAAACGGCAATTAAATGGAGCAAACGACGTTGCAGTTGCACAGCTGAGGACAAAGAAACGAAAATTGGGGTGAAGATTTTTTGTGTTTGGATGAAAATGATACATCAAACAATAGGCACCACCAGAACCAGGCCCAACTTCCACGTGGGAAAATCTAAAACCAATCCAAACATTCTCATTTCAAGTCCTTCCTTCTTCAAGACCAAAAGAAAAAAAAAGTCCTTCCTTCTTTCCCATCTACCAATCTACTAATCTATCTATAAATATGAGTAGCAAAAGGCAAATATTCAAAATATCAGAAAATGCATTTAGTTAATGTAAATATTAAGAATTGAAATTATTAATTAAATGAGGATAATATATTCATACTTTTTCATATTAAAAAAAATTAAAATTTAAAAAAAAAAAATAATTGATTCTATTTTTATAGAATACAACTATCCATTATTTTTTTAATTTTAAAATAAATTAAAATTTAAAAAAAAAAAAAAACATCTCTCATAGATGCGGAAGCGAGTAGAAAGAGGCTAATAATACGCTAATGATTTAGCCCCTGGCTGCTGACCACCTCTACCTGCCTTAGTTTCTCTCTCCATATTATCCACATCTCCCTCTCGCCTACTCAAAACCACCAGATTTTCCTTTTATATTATATTTTATTTGTTTTTGGATTGACAAAAATCAGATATAGATTTATCGAGTTTTAGAGGGAGAAACGTTTCGGTAAAACACTAACACTAGTCACAGTCGCACTCCCTTGCTCCACAAAGAACAAACGTCCATGGCAACATAGCTACTTTGCTCTCTCTCTTCTTCTTCTTCTTCCAAATACCGCGGAAATGGCTCTTCCCCAGCTCATTCCCTCATCTTCTTCTTCTCTACACCATAAACCCACCTTCAACCCCAATCCCATCCCCTCCCCCTTAAACCCTAACCCTAATTTCCTCTCTCCCCGTCTTCGCCGCAGCCACCACCACCGCCGTCAAAGACCGGGTTCTCTGAAATGCTCGGCCTCGTCCTTCTCTGAGAGGCACCCCACCAATCAGCCCAAGTCAGACGACGTCGTCGAGCTCCCGCTCTTTCCTCTGCCTCTGGTGCTCTTCCCCGGCGCAATCTTGCCCCTGCAGATCTTTGAGTTCCGGTACCGTATGATGATGCACTCTCTCCTCCAGACCGATCTCCGCTTCGGCGTCATCTACAGCGACGCCGTTTCGGGCACCGCCGACGTCGGCTGCGTCGGCGAGATCGTCAAGCACGAGCGCCTCGTGGACGACCGCTTCTTCCTCATCTGCAAAGGCCAAGAGCGTTTCCGAGTCACCGACCTCGTGCGCACCAAACCCTACCTAGTGGCGGAGGTGAAGTGGCTCGAAGACCGCCCGTCGAACGACGGCGAAGAAGACCTGGAGGCATTGGCGAACGAGGTGGAGTCGTACATGAAGGACGTGATTCGGTTGTCGAACCGGTTGGGAGGGAAGCCGGAGAAGGATGTGCAGGACCTGAGGAGGAACCTGTTTCCGACACCGTTTTCGTTCTTCGTCGGGAGCACGTTCGAAGGGGCGCCGAGAGAGCAGCAGGCCTTGCTGGAATTGGAGGACACGGCGGCGAGGTTGAAGAGGGAGAAGGAGACTCTGAGGAACACGCTTAATTACTTGACGGCGGCTTCGGCCGTCAAAGACGTCTTCCCGTCGACGTGAAAAATTCGCTGAATTTGTGATTGTTGTGCGGGAGAGGAGAGCGTCTTGAGGTATAAAAAATGCCCCAACTTGCCATAGCAAAGCAAGCAACTTGTAAAATTTTCAATTTTGCTCTTTCTTAATTTCTAGATTTTTTAGATATATTCTTAATTATAAGTTGAATTTGCACATACTTGGAAAGTTTATAATGGGATTCTTGTGTGGTGATCTCCTGTACTTTTCTTCTCGCTCATCTCATCTCATCTCATCTCATCAGCAATTAGGAACTCAGAAAACCCAGCAGAACTGAAGGATTTCCATCTGATTTAATTTGACGAAATGGCAAGGATTGATCACACAGTCCATTGTTGTTGCAAAAATCAGTATGTATTGAGAAGATATTACATAATCATCAAATGAATGGGTATTTGTGAGTGCAACAGGACGCATTTGTTTTCTTTCAAGTTATATACAGAATCTTATCCTCTGGCAAAGAAATATGGCTCAGCATCATTACCACTATAGAGAACTTTACTTTCATAGGATCCAACCCCGAATCATGGAGCCCCACCCGCGGCTTGACTTCCTCAAACTGCCTCTACTCTTAAGCGCTTTCGATGTTAAATTCCCAGTGGCATGCGACTGCGTTGATAGCTGCTCATTACTCTGCAATATTGAAAAAATTCAAATTCAGATTACAACTGAATACAAAAGAAATTTCTCAAAAATTCAATGATATCAAAAGCAAATAACATAACTAGTGGTAAGTAACAAAGTTTGTACAAGATGCTTTGTGCCAAGAAATGACCTAGGGACTAAATCTATTGGTTTGATATGTGGTGGAGTGACTTAACACGCAACGACAGTGACTTAGTTTTCAGCATTCTACTATTCTTATGTTTGATAAAGAAAGATTCGTATTTGATACAAACCTGGAGGCACAGCGTCCTTTCTGTATCACAGATGGGATAATCACGGGGACAACAGTGACGCTGATCCTTGCAACAAACAGCAGAGTCCAACTCACAGCATCTCCAAGAAAAGCATATTCCCACAACCCTCTTGGCACAACAGCAGGTTTCCCCTGCTGCACAGTGTGTAAAGATATCGCACCGAGTAGGCCCTGGCGGCGGAGAAGGCGGGGGAAGAGGAGGGTTTTCCCCTGTCTTTATTGGATATGAAGCCAACGTGTTGATGCCACAGATCCCCTTGGGATTGCTATGATCACGCAGCATGTGCATGTAGCCATTCATCCCCCAATTTGTCCCCCATGAATTCTTTACAATCCAATAGTCCACTCCATTTTCGGAACCATAACCTACGATTAACACAGCATGATCCAAAGAAGTCGAGCAAGGGCCATTGAAAATCCCCTATAACACAAGTAAAGATATTAATCAAACACAACTAATGATGATCACTATTCAATCTAATGCCACTGTAGTTGACAATTGAGGCAAACCTTTGAGTACAGCTGAAATGCCATGTCACTGCCCGATATACCTACACTCACTGGTTGACTTGCCACAGCTTGTAGTAGCTGTTCCTCATCATTTGAGGGCACATCAGTATAATCATCTATGGTCACAGCATTCCTCTTTAGCTGACAATGCAAACTTATATTAGAGCAATCTAAGAAAACAGAGGATCAATAGTCTCATATAAACACATAGGTTCAAGCAACGATTGGAATTCAATCCAAACACGGTACTAAAGAAAACATCTCTGCTCCAAGGATGGGGGGATTGAGAAAAGGAGATGGAGGCCGGGGGAAGAGAAAGAAGTAAATACCTTTTTCTTAATGCAGGTGTCATCCCAACCTTTATATGGGTAATCTTCCTCAGTGTCAATCCCATTGTTATCTATGACAAATCGAAATGCATCGTCCATAAGTCCGCCGTTGCAGCCGTTGTTTGGATAAACTCTGTCACAATCAACCAACTCTTGTTCAGAGAGGCTGATGAGCGATCCTGTGACAATCTTGTTGATACCTTCGATGGCACCAGTAGTTGAGAAGGCCCAACAAGCACCTATAACAACAAGAATTAGTCTCAAATTTGGCATCAAGAGATTAAATTCAACTATTGCCTCCTAATATAACATGAGTGCAATGACTCAAGAAGACATTTACAACTTACAAGAAACTGATACATGTTTTCATCGTCTAACGTTTTGCATGTTAGCTAACTGAACCAACTGATTATGAGCATCAAGAGTTTAGCAGATGCCAAAGCAAGCAAACCATAACGTGAAAAAATCGAATGAAACAACCCTATTTTAAGAAATGGAAATCAGAATGGATGAATTGATGCAAACATATTTAACTCCATAATCACACCAGCAAACCCCTCCATTAAGAATGCACAAGCACATGAACATGGTACAAGATTAAAGACCGCATGACAAGGTTCATTCCAATTTCCATGATACTTCTTACAGTAAAGAAATTTAAAATGACTTGATGCAATCAGCCAAGCCACGGTAGATCAAAGAAGGCAATCAAAGTTTACTCCATTGCTCACGAATTTGCCTTAATTTCTCATTTCTTTGGTGCTAACTAGCTGAAATGAGTTGTTCAACGAGCCAATGATTCAGCAAAAATTGTAAAAGGCTCTCGGGCAAAACCCCATCTCATTTCCAAACCAAAATTCAGCAAAACTTAAATCAACAAGAAACAAGAAAAGAAAAACCAAAACTATTGATGATGCCTGCTCCAAAATTCCTACTACATATATTAAAGCTAATAATTTACTAGAAGACAAAATCCAATTTGATAATTATACAAATTAAGACTGAGAAAGATTAAACAATTTCGATAACAGAACAAAGACCAACATACCACAACTCCCTTGATCTTTCACATTAGTGACTGCCCCTTTCTTCCTCCAATCTAATGAAGAAGGAAGATCACGAACTACGCTGGGTTTCCTATCTGATTTACGCTTAAGACTGAGAAAGGTGGGTGAGAAGCCTAAACGAGAGGACTTGAACTCATGGTGAGTGAGATCAGAAAAGTCATTGAGAGAAAGGGTATAAGAAGAATTGCCCATATCGTTATGTTGGGTAACAAAGGCAAGATTGTCCTCAAACACACTGAGCCTGTAGAGCTTTTCTTGTGCTGAAGAGTATGACTTGCCATACTTTTTGCACCAAACTTCAAAGAGTTCAGAGGTGGTTTGTGAAGAAGACGAAGAGAGGCAAGTATGGAAGACAAGGACAAGAGTTAGAAGAAAGACAGAAAGCGACGAGGGGTTCATTTCTGTGAGAGGCTGCTGGTCTGGGTTTTGAAGGGGTTGTTCGTTGTATTGGGTAGCTAGAAATATGGAGGACCATATGGATCTGTCTGATTGGACGAAATTTCTTGAAGGGTCTGACCAGTTAAAGTTGGACATTGTATGGTAGAAGTAAGGTTGTTTTTCCCATTTCTTTTACCCAATTTATACATGGGCCGGGAACTCTGGATACAGATAGTAACGTAGTCAGACTTTTCGACCCGAAAAATAGAAATATAGTTGGATTACAGTAATGAGCATTTATAAAGGGCTCATTAAATCATATTTTTGGACAAATTTTATAGAAGGATTGGAAAAATATAACTCCAGCCATGCTAAAATAAAAACATTTTAAAAAGCGAGACAAGACTCTTTAACTCTATAATTTAAAATGCTGCTTATTTTATGAGTATTTTAAATCTTTAATTAATGCTAGTTATTTTTTATTTTTTATTATAGAGATGAACCAATTAAATAAGAGTTATAGCATTTATGATTCCCTAAACTATAAAGTATGATTGGACTTAAAATTTTATAGAGAACTTCTAAAATTGCTTTTATATGTTTTTAGCTAAATTTTAACTAAAAATATATAGAGATTGTAGATGCTCTTCAATCATGCTCCCTATTTTTTCTTTTTTCTTTTTTGTTATTTCTTTATAATATGTTTATTATAATTTTTATTATTATTTCTGATTTGGCTATCTCTGTATTCGTATGAATAGCAAATTCAATTAGGAAGAGGTTGTGTGGCACAAGACTCGAGGTATGATCAATTATTATTTATTTGTTTAATTGACAATTTGATATTGATTTTCGTTAGATTAATTGATTGATAATTCAATATTGATTTTCACTTTAATTGATATACTATATAAATTATAGCCCACTCAAATTTTATTTTAAAGCTAAAGACTTTAAAAATTGCACATCCATTGAAATTTTTTTGGGTTCCACCAGTAGATGGGGAGGGCTCTGCTTGACGTCAGCACACCAAGTGGTGCGCTACAATCCCCAATAGCTCTATGATGAACGGCTGAGATGGATTGGAATTCAAAATGAAAGTCCCATATATTCATGCAATTTGCATTCCACTTCCAATGGTATGAAATATTAGGAAAAAAAAAATACCTACAAATGTTTAAAATCAATTATAATTTTCTACATCTATATATTTTGGCTTATTATAACAAAACGTCCCTAAGGTTTACAAAACTATCAGATTACATCCTTAATTTTTTTTTTGTCACTCGTGATTCTCAAGGTTAGTATATGCAATCACAAATGGTATCTGTCGTTAGGTTTCGTAAAAAACTCCGTTAGTTTGCTAACGTGACATATATATATATATATCACAAAACATCATTGAGGTTCACACACCTATCATAAATGGTCCCTACAAATTTTTTAAATTTTTTAAATTAAAATTCATAAATTTTTAGTTTTCTTTTTAAAATTATTTGTAAATGAAAAATCCATTTATTGAAAGATTTTAATATTGATGACAATTTATGAACCCTAAACCTTTAGTTTTTTATTTTTCCAATTTAAAATTTTATTAATTTTAAATTATTTTTAAAAAACTCCATTAGTTTGTTGATGTGGCATATATATGGAGCCCACATCTACAATAATATAGTGTCACATGTATTTAAAATATAATATGTATTTTTAAATAATTTAAAATTCATAAAATTTTAAAAAGAAAACCAAAATTTTATGAATTTTAAATTTAAAAAAAATTAAAAAAAAATTGTATGGACCATTTGTGATAGGTGAGTGAACGTCAGCAAACTAACGGAACTTAGCTGCATAGACTATTTGTGATCCCACATACTAACATTGAGGACTACGAATGACACAAAAAAACATTAAGGATGCAATTTGATAGTTTCGTAAACCTTAGGGACGTTTTTTGATAATAAACCATATCTTTATGTTAGTTTGTAGGTAAAATCATATGTTCGCAAAAATTTAATTTTTGTAGGTCCATTTGTTTGGAAAAAGAAAATAAACTTAACACACACAAAATTAATTTTAAAAAAATTAAAACTAAAGAAAAAAAATTAAAAAAAATTTATCACAAACAAATCAAATATATATTTGGAATTACATTTTTTCCCATTATAGCAAAAAACGCATTTACACTATCCAAATGTGTAAAGGAGATGTAAAAGTGGCTTTACACTCTCAAAAATACATCCCTCGCTAGTGATGCTCTTATAACATATGTTCAAGTACTCTCATTAGGACAAATAAATTAGGCTATGCCGACTTCAATTTTTATTATTTTTAATTTTCTTCTTTGCAATATTAATTTTCCGTCTTATGCCATTTAAATGTTAACCATGGTAAAATGTGTCATCTCCATAATAAAGAACCGTGTGAATTTGAAATAGCTCACTAAATATTAACCATATTATTATAGCTGTGATTTTATTCTTAATATTTGAAAAGTTGATAAGTTCAAATATCCCTTTTCACATGATCAATAAAACATTAACAATACACAATTACACGAATTATTATTTCACTTATTTCCCAACATATCCACTACTAAATTTATTTATTAGCAATTGAAAGTTAATATTATAATGTTGCCTAACATTAAACATTAGACAATATTTACCAATTTTTGTTCTTCCTACTAATCAACTCTCTCTCTCTCTCTCTCTCACACACACTCACAAATTCTCTCTCTCACTACATCATGCCTCTATTATGCAACTTAAAAGTGGCAGTAAGCATTTAATCTAACGATCAGTTCGCCTCATTTTGATTATTTTGTAGCAAAAGGAATTCAAACTTCCGTTTTAATATGCAATGATATTTTGCCCCTGAAGGCACGTGTGCAATAACCTAAGAGACAGTAGCGGTTGAGTGTTTGAGACATTACAGATAAAGATGCAATCACTCTCAGGTGTCTCGAACAGACTCGGATTCTGAATGCCACCCGATACATAAAACCGTCGTCCATCGTGTCAGAAACGAAACCCCCTGCTCTGAGCACGAAGCCACACCCCTCCGTTCCTCTCTTCCTCAACCTCTCACTCTACCAAAGGCGGCGAATCATGGACGTCGATCCTCGTCACTACAATCACGTTGTGAGTTTCTATTTTTCGTTTTTTGTTTTTGCGTTTATCAAATGATTGCAATTTCCATAATCTTATTTCACTTCCAGTCACGAAGATTATACAATTTACACCTAATTACTGTTCAATTGCATTGATTTTGGTCATTGACTCATCCATACCATATTAGGGCTTATTGCATATGCCTATTGGGGCACTTTAATGGATGAAGAAGAGAATTCTCTCTGAAAATATTCGTTGGTTGATTCTATTAATTTAGTTTTCCATTGTGCATAACATTTGTATTTATCGTGGCGATTTTGGGTTTTATTTTTGTAATTGACAGGCTATCAATGACAATGACATCCACAATATTGTTCTATCATACCTTGTGCATAATTGCTATAAAGAAAGTGTGGAGTCATTTGTTGCTTCGACGGGGATGAAGCAGCCTGCTGACTGTCTTGAGGATATGGAGAAAAGAAAAAGTAGGTTTGCAGCAAAGCAATGACAAGTTTGCTCGCATATTGTTGTCGGAGATGAATATTGGAGCGTTTGGTGATGATGATGCTAATTGTATGCTTTGTCCGCAGGAATTTTTCACTGTGCAGTGGAGGGGAATGCTCTCAAGGCGATTGAACTGACGGAACAGCTGGCACCTGACTTACTGGAGAAAAATAAAGAATTGCATTTTGACCTTCTGAGCCTTCACTTTGTTGAACTTGTTTGCTCTAAGAAATGGTGAGCAAAATTACAGGGATACATCTAGAAAGCTTGTATTATGCCCTTCTTGCTTTTTAATTCTTTATTTATTTGGCAGCACAGAAGCTTTGGAATTTGCCCAGAACCAGTTGACCCCCTTTGGGAAGGTGGAAAAATACGTCTCAAAGCTTGAAGTATGCTGCAACTCTCTCAAGTATTCCTTATATAAATTTATGCACATTTTGTATGTGTGTATGTATGTCACTGTGAGACTGAACTTTGGTATTTCTGTAGGACTTTATGGCTTTGCTTGCCTATGAAGAACCAGAGAAGTCCCCTATGTTTCATTTGCTTAGCTTGGACTATCGGCAGCAAGTTGCAGATAGTTTGAACCGAGCAGTTCTTGGTGTGTTACCCAAATTCCTTCTTGCTTCTGTGTGCCATATGTGTTTCAATGCTGCTGTAGAGAGATATCTGTTCATTGCAAATATCATATGCTTATTTCCCTGGATTGTAAACTTGGCATTTAAAACAATCAATAATGTACTGTTTTTTAATTGTGTTTCATGGTAATTGTCAGAACATTCAAACCTGCCCAATTATACTGCAATGGAAAGGCTAATACAACAGACAACAGTAGTTAGACAATGCATAAGTGAAGAAAATGCCAAGGTAATATGCAGTTAGTTAATATTTATTTTTCTGCTTGATTCTTGGGGCTGCAGTTGTTGAGAAAAATGAAGCCAATTTTAACCATCTGACCTCAGTTAGCTTTGCAGAATATCAGTTTTTTTTATCTTTATAAAATAACTTCATCCTTGTTAAAGGGGGTACTGCTCTCTTTCGTAACCTACATACTACATTGCAAAGTGAAGGGAAATTGAGATTTTATTGTTATGAAAAGAGGGTAATTGGGATAAGCTTACACATCTGTAAGTATTGATTGAAATTACATCTTGGTATCTTTTCCTTAGTAACAGGTTAAGAGATTCCTCAACTATAAGGCCTACTGTTGTGCAGAAAGATAAAAAGAGAGAGAGATTATTCAGGATAGGCACGTGCCCTATTAGATTCATTCATTATTCAGGATAGGCACATGCCCTTTTCTTAGTGGCTAGGACAGGTGAATTGTGTGTGTGTGTGTGTGTGTGTGTGTGTTATTATATACATGTAGATTATGCCTTTTCTGTCCTTTTAATGGTGAACGACTTCCTAGCGGCTAGGACAGGTGAATTGTGTAATGCATAGCAAGATTGTGTTACTTCCTCACTCGATGTTGATTTGGTTTTGCAGAATGGGCCTCCTACATTTTCTTTGAAGGATTTTATTAGAAGCTAATGGATGAAACTCTTGGAGTATCACTGTCTGTTCTCATATCTTGCAGTTTGGCAAGTTTGGTGCTCAATCTTGTATGCTACACTACATCTACATGTGGAGTTGGTGTAATACATTATTTCTTGTATATAAAGTACTCATCAAAGGGGGTACTAGCTCTGCGCCAATTGGTTTTGTCTAGGTTGGGTATTTGAAGTTGATCTGATGCAAGGCTTGCATATGTTATCGTGCTTATTTTGAGACTTCAAACTCGTGTAATCTACGATAAGTATAATGTCAGATTTTGATCAGACACTGTTGTAAAGTTTCTTTCACACGTGTTACATCCAGTTAGCTCTTCCTAGGGTCAACTAGTGTTGATTTTGGCTTCAAATTGATCCCAAGTTAATCCACATGATGCAATTCTTTCCCAGTTAATGTGAGTATTTGGTGAGGAGAATTTTTATTTTCATATTTTACCATAAAAATAGGAAAATTATATTAAAATTAGAAGACCCAACACTTATGACTCTGAGGAGAATCACCTTCATTGAAAGGGCCTCGGTTTGAACTACCAAGCTTGGTAGTGTGTTCGTATAAAACCCTCTCCTCTCTGTATTTTAGAGCATCTCTAACCGATGTGTTAAAAGTGCCACATATACATTTAACAGCTGGAAAAAATATCTCACATCATTCCAACTGATGTGTCCAAGCTGATGTGGAAGGCTGGAGGTTGAGATGTTATTTTTGACATCCCAAAAGCAAGATGTCAAATGAATATTTTATTAGTGTTTAAAGACAACTGATTGTTACTTTCATTTATTATTTTCTTTTTTTAATTTTTTTCTTCTTTATCTTAAATGATTTGACTGTTACAATAATTATTTATTTGACATATCGGGTGGAGTGTAAAATTGTGTAAATGTCAAATTACCACATCAGCTATCAAATTTAAATTTGATGTTTGGTATTTGACATCTCCATTAGAGATGCTCTTAGATCATCACTTGTTTTTTTATTTTTTTATTTTTTTAAAAGGAAAAAAAAAAAGGGCCCTGGTTTGGAAAAATCAAGTTGAATTAATTAAGAAAAAAGTCCCCAATATATTTGAAGAAACATAAAGTCGGTTTGCATAAATTTTAAATAAAAAATAAGTTAAGTCGGTTGTGGATATGGACACGGCCTTAAAACTTACGCGGACTTTTTCGGTCAAGTAAGATTTGGGCTTTCAAATGACGCACATCACCACCGACCCAAAGAAAATGGGCTTAAATTAGAAAGTCAGTCCCGCCAGACTTGCTAAAAATATCCCTGTCGTCTTTGTCTGTTGCTCTGTTACTGTTTGTCTCGCTCGCCTTCCTCACTGACTCACTCTCTCTCTTGCTGTTTCTCTCTATTCGGATATGGTGTCTCTAATCTCCCCGCCACCATCAACTTCCTATCTTTTCCGCCACAAGTCCTCGTTCTACGGCACCGTTTTACCTGAAAGGTAATTTCTAAATATTAGAGCATCTTTACATTTAAAATATTGCTAATAAAAATACAACGAAAACTTTGAAAAATCTTCTTCTTCCCCAATTCTCCAAAATTAAATGCGGCATTTTATGCAACCAGCAGAAACTTTCTTATGCTTTCATTTTACTGCGCTAGTATATGAAAATAGGAAACTCTTTGAGATCACTCCACTCTCTTTCTCGCGCCTTTCTTCAACTTGTTCCTGTTCATAATTCCCATGGTTTATTCGTATAGGTGTGGCCAGGTCTCGCAAAATTTGAATAATATCAGATACTACGCAATAAGCTGCCGACTTAGTACCAGAGCCAAAGAATCTCCTGCTCAAAAACCCAATACTTTAATCAAGGAACCTCACAAGTACTTTGATCAGGTCATCATCACAGTTCGCTCAGGAGATGGCGGACATGGCGCAGTCCTCAACATGCCAAACCAGAGAGCTAGTAAGCCTCAAGGAAAACACGAGAAGGAGAAGCTGAGGAGAAAAAGCTTGTTTAAACGGGATTTTGGTGGGTCCCTTATTCTTCCTGTGGGTGGCCATGGAGGTGATGTTGTGATCTATGCCGATGAGGGTAAAGATTCGTTACTGGAATTTCACACGAAAAATAGGTACAATGCAAAACGCGGAGGGAATGTGGCTGCAATGGGTGTTTTGACTGCACAATTGCATGATGGACTTTCTGCCCCGACTTTGCGTATTCCAGTGCCTCCAGGTTTGTGCATTGTTTTGCAGTGAATGTAAAGAATTGGGATTTTCATGAGAGATTTTCTGTTTGAATAGTTTCATATTATCACTTTGTTTATCTTCCATGAACCTTATCTCTGTTTCCGCCTACCTTAGGTACGGTAGTGAAGCGTAAACGAGGGACATTGTTGGCTGATTTAGCACGGCCAGGTGATGAAGTCCTTGTAGCAAGGGGTGGACAAGGAGGGGTGAGCCAACATGCCTTAAACGGAGTGAAAACTTCAGGAAGAAAAAAAAAAACAGTTGTTTGTTTATTTTTCTTCAGAGACTCAGAACTTTTGGCAATTGGGAAGATAGTCCCAATCTACATTAGATTATTCTTTATTCAGTAAACTGTTGTGTAAATAGTATTTTCAATTTGCCTTTTACATTTACATTTTTCTTGGATTTTGTGGCAGATTAGCTTGGTAGAAATGCCAGAGCATAGCAGGAAAAAGTTGATGGCTTTGACCACAAATGTGATGAGAGATGATAGTGATAAGGTAATGTGGTAGTGAATATATCTCGACTGAGACATGATAGTGTTTTGATATGCATTATATGGTAAATATCTCCATTGAGACATGTGCACACTCAAATTTATTGAAAATTTCAGGCAAATGTGATGTTTATACATTAAGCTGCTCAAGTATTACTCGTACAAATTTATAAATAAACCCAATCATAGACATGTATTTATAAAAAAATCCAAGCACTATTTAAACATAGAAACACACCCAAAATCAACCCCAAAGTTACTTTTTGGGTGTGTTTATAAATGGGTTTTGAGTGTGTGTAATGATGGATTTTGGGTGTGTTTATATGTTTAAATAGTGCTTGGGTTTTTTTTATAATTTCAACCCCTATTTTGGGTGTTTTTTTATCATTGCCTTTCTTGACTAACATCTTACCTCTCTATCTCTCATTCATAGAAAAATATAACTTATCCAATAACCAGACTATTTTAGTCATATGTGTGTTTCTTATTTTAAAACAGTTTGTAAGCCATTATCAGATGATTGCAGGTTTTAGCTGTTGGTCAACCAGGAGAGGAGGTTAGTCTGGAGTTGATTCTGCGAGTTGTTGCTGATGTTGGTTTGGTTGTAAGTATTGTTTTCCTGTTCTCTCCCTGGGGTTCCTTTTTATTTTGAAGTTCTGCTCTTAGAAGTTCAATGATCACATTGTGATGTGTTAATGAAACTGTTGGTAACTGACTCTTGGTACCTAGATTTCCAAAAAATAGACAATACATCACCAGTTGTTTGTACAATGAAATGGAATAATAAATCTTTTGATCAAGTTAATTTGGAATAGAATCGAAGAGGAAAACCGTTCTAACTCCATTAAAAATTTTAATTGAGTAAATGTAAATACGTATTCCTTGTTAAGTTTTTCTTTTTTGTTATAGATTATATTTGGCCTTTCATGGGTGGAGAATAAAGAAATTATAGAGCAAGGCTACTTAGTAAAGGTATTAGTACGGTCTTTAGATTGCTAATATGTGCCTGCCTTTGTTGTAGGGCCTTCCAAATGCTGGAAAATCAACCCTTTTGTCAGCCACTACACTTGCAAGACCTGATATTGCGGATTATCCTTTCACAACCTTAATGCCGAACCTTGGACGCCTTGATGGTGACCCAAGTTTAGGGCCACAGATGTATTCTTCTGAAGCAACGTTGGCAGATTTGCCTGGTCTTATCGAAGGGGCACATCTTGGGAAGGTAATGTTTTTCTATCTTGTTTACTCACTTATGCTAAAGCTCCAATTGTCTTAATTCAAACTCTGGTCATCCTTTAGGGTCTTGGTCGCAATTTTTTGAGGCATCTGAGGAGGACCCGGCTATTGGTCCATGTTGTTGATGCTGCAGCCGAGAATCCTGTAAATGACTACAGAACCGTCAAAGAAGTATGTGTCCCGTTATTCATGTGCTGTATTTTTTATTGATAAGTTAGTGTCTAATTACTGATATCTAACTGTCATTCTAGTTGCTTCTTGTTAAATGTCATTATTGTGCCGTTACCCTATGAATGATGATTCTTTAATGGTAGTTAGTTTTTTCCCTTGTGATTACTGGTTAGCCTCTGTTGTTTTGATGTGGAGAAGATTTGAATTAGTGGGAGTGTTTACCACGTGCTTGACTTTTCCTTCTTTTTTCCCCTTCCTCCGCATATCAGTATTTAACCTGATGCTAACTACCGGCCTCATATTTGCAGGAATTGCGAATGTATAATCCTGATTACCTTGAACGACCATACATTGTGGTGTTGAATAAAATTGACCTTCCCGAGGTTTGTGTCATTTGTTTTTTTATCTTTTCTACAGTGGAAAATGCATCCTGGTTCCAATCTCTGTTCTCTGCTGGTCACTAATATCTTGTTGAGAGTGAAATAACGTCATCTCCTAAATCTCATGTTTGATTGAAATGTATCTCCGCATTTCAGGCAAAAGACATCATCTTTCTTGGCTTCCATCTTTGACGGAAGAAATAATGAAACTTGGTGTTGATAGGCCATCTTCTGAGATATTCTCAGAAACCACGAGCAACTTGGGAGCCATAAGATTTTCTCCAGACTTCATTGTCTTCAATCTTGTGATCATGGATTCTCATCTTGTCCATTGACATAGCTTTTCCAATATACCCATTCACAGATCCTCCGTTCTTCATTTGAAGAGTTTCAAAGTCTCTTCTTATGGCTTGAAGCTGTGCTGATCCTCTGAAGGTCTTTACCTCTAAATATTTGTTGTGCCGCTGTCAGGAATGGTCAGTACTGGGAAATTTTCCAGCTCCAATCTCCAAGGCTGGCTGCACAAAGTTCTTGACTTCTCCTAAATCTCAAAAATGTATCAAGGCAAGACAGATAAAGATAATGAAACTTGGTGTTGATAGGCCATCTTCTGAGCCAGAAACGAGCAGTACAGGTGCAGTCCAACAGCTGTCCTCTGAAGGTGGGAATGCAGATGGGAGTTCTCCAAGAGTTCTTACTAAAGACAAGAAGGATAAAGATATTGAGGACTATCCACGACCCCTCGCCATTGTAGGAGTCAGTGTTTTGTAAGTTCTATCCCTAAAACTTTATCTTCTGTTTTTCGAGCGCTATCTTTTTCTCCACCGGTGTTATTTGTCATTGGTATTTGACAGCCTCCTATATTTTTCCCTGTGCGCATGAAAAATGCTCATTTGCTAATGTTTTGAAACTAAAGAAAAGGACTTCCCATTCTCATTGAAGAAAAAAAAGTGAAAGCTATTTAGTTGGGATTTTTTTTTTTAATGACGGCATATTATCAATGATTTTATTAGTAACTTCCATTTTTTTTTTGGGGGGTAAAGAATTAGTAACTTCCATTGGGAGGTAAAATAAAGTTAACATGATTGTTTGCTATGTTATCCTTATCCACATAGTAGCCGATATCCTCATTCAGGTTTCTCTACACCCTTCTAAACGGATCCCCATCCTTTTGGGTTTCAGTCAAAGCCTTGAGGGAGAGAAGAATTTGTTTTTTATGAATCTCCTACATATAAAATATTTATAGAATTTTTGGGTTCCACAATAAAAACTATTTAAGTTTTCAAGTTTTACGAAACAAATTCCTGGATTTTTTTTTTAAATTCTTCATGGGTAATTGTTTCTGTGACCGAAAACATAAGTAGAGAACTATTTTGCACAATGTTGAATATGCATGCCTCACACAGCATTTCAGTTGGAACTACATTTTAGCGTTCTTGTTTATTTTTCTTACAGATTATTTACTACAAATGTACATTCCTCACTATACTCCTCCTTAGTTCTATATATGAAGTAACAAGAGCAGCACCTTAAATAAAAGTTTCAACTATGTTGGTTTTTGCAGGAAAGGCATCAGAGTCGACGAGATGTTGAAGGAGATAAGGGCCGGTCTGAGAAAGTGCCGAGGTGCAAATTAAACATTGGATTTGAGTGCGAGAACATGACGTTTTCGGTGTGAAACAGAAACACCTACAAAATTATCATGCATGAGGTTTTCTGGATTAGACAGGTTAGAACAATTTTGATTTGTAACTTGTACATATGCCAAATATGTATAGATAAATTCTAGCTGCAGCATATACCATAACGAAATCACGAATGAAATTTTCTTCAGCTTTCTTTTAATTCATGAATGAGATTCTAGTATATTAAGTGAAATTTTATTCTTAACAAGAACCTTTTGGTAGGTGTATACTATATATAGAATGATGGATTCATAACATTCTTTTGTCTGTTTCTGTGTTTTAGCATGTCAGGGTTCGTTGGTACGGTTCGTACCAAGAATCCTAGGATTTTATTTTTGGTCACAATTACGATGATTAATATTTTTTTTTTTTCCTGCCGTTGTGATTTTAGCATCCGAAAAAGATCGGATAACTACAAGAGAGCATGTGTGTGCAACAGTGCAATGATTTATTTACTGCAAATATAACGACAAGAGCAGGAGCAGTGGGAAATGGGAATCAGTCCGGAAGATTCATTCCGATCTGTGGGCGTGAACTTCTATCCTTTTCGGAAAACTCGTAAGAGTGGCGGGTCCTACATGGATCCAAATTCTTATGATCCATCCATTGAATCAATCAATTGTGACACTGCGTACGTGGGATTTGGTAAAAGACCATGTCTCAATTCGTCTCCCTGTGCTGCTAAACGCTACCCTGGGTTTGGGAAATAACGTAGGTTCTTATCTCCAACCGTTTCAACACCGCCTCCGATAGTAAATGAGCCATTATCTGGATCCCCCTCCCTCTCTGTCTCTACTTCCTTAGCCCTTCATCCAACCAAACATTTTCCTTTCGAATTTTTTCAAAAAAAAATAAAAAAAATAAAAACTCAGAAAAACAGGAGACTTTTTATCCTTTTTATATATAAAAAAGTAAAATATATGAAATAGCAAAACTGGAATTTTGCTCCTGCCCGATTGCCACCTGAGCTAGTAAGCAAACAAAGAGGTAGGCCAAGTGTTGTATAAGAGGGTTAAACAGTGAGGCTGGCCATGGACACGACATGTCCTGTTCGCCATGCCAAGTATTCAACCAAAAGCCACGTTACAGGTTATGTCTCATAACTCCTTCCTTCCTTCCTTGTCGTATAAATACCGCCACCCTTTTCACTTATGGCTTATCACACGCACCAAAAGCAAAAACAGAAGAAAAAGAAGAAGAAAAGAGAGAGAGAGAGAGAGAGAGAGAGAGAGAGAGAGAGAGAGAGAGAGAGAGAAAGAGCTCGGAAACACAAACACAATCCCTTCCTCTTTAAATCCCAGAGTTGTGTGTCATTGTCAATCAACCACAATGTTGAAGTCAGAGATGAGCAGCGTTAAGCTTGGGGAAAGAAAGCAAGTGAAGAGGCCTGCACAGGCCAGTTCAAGAAAGGGGTGCATGAGAGGGAAAGGAGGCCCTGAGAATGCCATGTGCACTTACAAAGGTGTGAGGCAGAGGACTTGGGGGAAATGGGTGGCTGAAATCCGTGAGCCCAACCGTGGTGCTCGTCTCTGGCTTGGCACTTTTGACACCTCCCATGAAGCTGCTTTGGCTTATGATGCTGCTGCTCGCAAACTCTACGGTTCCGAGGCCAAGCTCAATTTGCCTGATCAATTAGTCCCTCACTGTCACCATCACCATCAAATCCCTTCCTCTGCCAACACCCACATGCTTCCACAGACGCCAAACCCATCTGCCCAACTAACCCTTCTGCATCAGAATCCATCAGGTACTTCCAGTGCCGGTTTATCAAACGATTATGCTGCTCCTCTCAACAATGTTGCAGTTCCAGTACTTCGCGATCATTATCCGAATGTGAAAGCTCATCAGCCCCATGGTACTTACCCTGAGCCTAAGCCAGAGGCCGAGCACAGCAAGATGAAAGTGGAGGAGAATATGAGTGGCAATGAAGGAATGGATTCTGGAATTTTCTGGGGCAACGTAAGCGGAAACTTTCCGATGTTCGATGACTCGATATGGGCGGAGGCAGCCATGTCCCTTGATTTTCCGGTGATAGAAGATCATGGCATTTTTTCCAGCAACTCCGTCGACGGAAGTGGCTGGGAACCATTGCAGCCATCTCCATGGTGCGTGTAAATGTGAAGCTACAGAGCTAAAGACGGTGTCCTAGGAAATGAAGTTGCACAAATTAGAACCTCAGTACTTGTATGTACATCCATACTATATATATATATATATATATATATATGTACGTAGTGTAAGAGGTAGGGGTATATATATAAATATATATAGCACAAATATAAATATATATATATATATATATATATATATATAGGGAGAGAGAGAGAGAGAGTTGTATCTAAAGGGCCGCGATGTCGCATGGGTTTTTCTGTGCTTGTCGTTGTCATTGTAGTGTGCTGGTATATCATAAATCAATATGGTTTTTATCTTCTTTTCTCGTCTTTTTTTTATTTTGAAAAAAAAAATTAATATTTTAGGGGTTGTATGTATCTGCAGGTATAAATGATCACTCGAGGTTGCGCCTTGCAAGCCCTATTGTCCTTGTGTATGATATGATTATGAACAAATACAAATATACAAGTATAGAGGTATCGTGATATATTATGTGAATGAATTCTCTTTCGATATCTTCTTGTTTGAATGAGACTTGTGCCAGCCTTGGCATGACGTTGGAGCTAACAGAGCTCCTCCTCACCTAAGTTTAGCATTGGATATATTCGTCGTCTTATTGGAATTCCAAGTTTCCTTTCCTAGTTTGCTTCCAACTTTTAATTCCAAAGTCTCCTAATCTTTCATTATTAGGATTTATTTCCCTTGCCACAACGGTGGTTGTCCTCTCCTCTTGAAGCTTTGAGTTTGAACTTATCCATATCACAGCTGAGCTGAGACACAAGTCACATTAATTCATCTCTCTCTCTCTCTCTCTCTCTCTCTCTCTCTCTCTGTGTTTCAAATCGGGGCCTGCTTTGAAACAAGGCATCAATCACCAAAGACTCAAAACTTTTCTGCACTTATTGCAATTGGGGAGTTGATGGATGAGCCGTAATTTTATCCTTTACCCTACTTTGAAGGAAGTGGTGTCAGACAACATAAAACACAACAGAGCAGCTAATTGCTTCATCTTTGGAATTGCATGAGAATGACAACTGCAAACTTTGCAAGATTTCATTCATTCTATAATGATAACATGAAACCTCTTTTACATATCAAATAACATCATATTGCGGCTAGGAGCTGCTCTTCCAGAGATTTCCAGTATCTGTTTTTCAACCATAGAGAATCAGCTTCTACTGCATACCCATCTTGATTCCGATGCCAACTAAAAAATGCATGACTTCTGTTTTTTATGTCGAAAATCCCATGACCAAAGCTAGCTTCCCGGAAAGCTGAGTAACTTGGCTGCGGTTCTGTCATTCTGCAGACAAAAGAAAAACCAGTACGTTTTTCAGAAACTTTTTATTAATAAGAAAAAAGACTGCTCCCTCCAAATTAGCAGCATTCATACTTACTCAGTAACCAATCCTTCTAGATTTCCTCCATCTCCAATGGTTATGTAAACCGGCGCTGATTCGTCACTTATAGGGCTGCACAGTCCATTCACAATGTTGTATGCAATATTTGATACCCGCTCCTGCAATGCGAACATATTTGATTTTAGAGTTACACTATTGAGAAATCCAAATTTTTTTTTTTTCAGTCATTTGAAAGCACTGCGTGCCATTGTAATAAGGAGAATCTGCACTTACGGATCTTTCATAGGCATGAACATGACCAGCAAAGATAATGTCTACTTTGTACTTGACAAACCATTGCTCGTACATCACTCTCATGGATTCTCCTTCCATATAGTGATGTGCATAACTATTATATAGTGGAGAATGCATAAGAACAATAAGCCATGGTGTCTCTGTTCTGTTCACTTTTGGCAGCTCCTTTTCAAGCCACTCGTATTGAGGAGTATATTTCCCTGAAAATTAAAGTACAATTTATACTCACAAACAAAAACATGACATAGAAGTGAGAAGCAAGCATTCTTATACCATATGCGGAGTAAGAGGACAAGACTATGATATATGCCGAAGCTCTCTTGATGGAGTACCAGAGAGGAGATGTACTATGTGAGGCTTCGTATGGAACAAAATACCGGTTTGTGTAGGGTTTGAAGGGTTTGCTTTCACCCTGCAATAACATTGCAATTACACATTTTCTTTCAAATTATAAGTTCAAGAACCAAATAAGAAAAAGAAACATACAAGTTCAGGAACAAAATCGATTTCGTGGTTTCCTGCAGTCCATATCCAGGGTTGATAAGCAGCATTTCTCTCTGTGAACCTCCCCCATGTATCCCACCTGTTATTGTCATGAAACGGATAATCATCTGCATAAGAGAGGTCCCCAACAAACAATACCGTCTGCCCTTTTGTTGGGTTCAATTCATAATGGGTAAGTGTTCGATTTGAATCGTGAGTTTGACCAAGATCTCCTGCTCAAAATGCACACCAGAGTGAGAACAAGATAGAAAACACAAGCATAACAGCTTTGTATAAAATTGTGTTTATCTGGTATCAGTACAATGGTACATTATATATCAAAGCGTACAGCCTGCAGGGAGAGCAACCTTTCAACTAAAAATGGAACTAATAAGAAAACTTAGATGGATGAAATTTGAAATACCTATGAGGCCAAAAGTATAAGCAACATCAGGACCAACGCCAGGAGGGGTTGTGAACCAAAACCGCCTCGTGGTATTACCAATCCCAACTTCATAGTAGTATTTGGTGCCAAACTGCAGCGGCGATTCAATTTAAACTCTCTACCTTCAATCCAATTCAAAAACTAAAGAATGATATGGGGGAAGGGGGACTAGTGCCTAGTGGCAGGTACTTTACTTACCTCCAAATTGCGAATGGTGCAGTGATGAATGTAACCAGAAGTGTAATTGAAGTAGTGGTATGTGAGAATAGTGCCTTGAGCTTGGTTTTTGAGGTTGGTATTATTTTCTGCCCAGTAAAGCACTGTACTTGAACCAGGTTCATCTGGAGTGACCCAAGAGACAATCACACCCCTCCCCTCATGATCTCCTTGTGTTATATGAACCTTGAACAAATCATAACACTTAGAAATCAGAAAATCAAATCATGCAATCTTGAACAATTCGTAAGAGTTTTTGAATCAGTATTTAAAAGAATGGTTTATAGAAACACCTGCTGAGGGGCATTATATCCGGGAGGCACTTGGAACACATCACTGTCTAAAGGCATATCAAGGGACAAGTCATCATTTCTAACATAACTACTTGTTATCCCACCCTCACAGACCTCCAGGACAACCAGTAACATACCCACAAGCCCAGCACTGTTCAATCTCCCTGTTACCTTCCTCATTGTTCCAGCTACAAAATTAAAAACTATTGCCCATTTTTCGTTACAATCTGATCTTTTTATTTTATACAATTACCAGCAGTCCTGTCCTGCTCAATTGCAAGTTGCAACCGGCTGTAATCAGAAACACTGTAACTCAAGTCAGGAAGAGGAGGAGGAGTGAGTGTACGGATTGCAGATGATTGACTGGTGTTGTGGACACGTAGGCCAGAGTGGCCAACCGTCAGTCAAAAGCACAAGTGCCTGCCATTTGTACTTCCAATCAGAAAATTCTTTGTCAACACAACATTACATAATGATTCATGGCATATTCACTTGTTGGAATCGAATATGCACCTCCTCTCTGGACTCTTATGATTGCTGTTTGCGAGTTTGTTGGTTTCCATCAAATGGGCCGTGGCTAACGACTTCACATAAGTTTTTAGCCATAGGCTAAGGCAACTCATGATTTTGGGCTGCCATTTGCATATCCAAATCACATGAAATTTCTATCACCAAAAATCTCGAGTTTTTGGGCATATGGTATCAAACTTTATAATAAAATCTTGGGTTCTTAAGGGAAATGTCCATGTAATGCAACTATTATATTGTAGACATAAATTTATTTATTTTTTATGTAAGCGATAATCTACTTTATACTAAACTAAAATACGAGGAGGGGGATTCGAACTCAGAGTGGAAATCACATCTGCAACAACTTGGCTAAATCCATATCTACAATTAAACCTTTTTTTTTTACTTCCAACAAAAATTCCAATTTAAAATATGTTACCATGTAAGATAATATTTATCCTAATAATATACACCTGAATTGCAATCTATGCCATATACACTTCAAGATTTTTTGAACGAATGTTACGCTTGTTTCCTAATTTACAGTCCATAATTTATAGTCTATCAATAATTATGGTTCTTTTTAACATTGAATGGAATTTATTTTCTCAATTTTAGAGATTATGTTTCCTTCAAAAAGAACAATGATTTACCTACCTTGATACTAAAGAAAGAATAATAATAATAATAATATCTTGTATATATTCACAAAAGGATAGGTATCCTACCCAAAAAAAAGATAGATAAATTATAATATCCTATAAATTTGTATTAGGTATATTATCTATTATTCCATAATATATAGAATGCGCACATAACAGGGTAAACTCATTATGGGTAAACCGGATTTTAAGCGTAATTAGGTAGATAAGATGATTGATTCACTACTAAAAAAACTCACACTAGCTACAATATTGTAGGTAAGAAAAAACCTAGTGTAAAGTGAAAAAAAAAAAAAAAAATTTACTATAAAATCTTTATCTTCCATGAATATTGATGAAAATTGTGTTGAAAGAAATTTATTCGTCATTTATAAATTTCCCCCAATATAATCTCTTCACACACTCAGACTCGGTGATTAGGGGAATTGGGTTGGTTCCTTCCTATGCACTTTGGTTTTTCATCATTCTCAAGTTTGGGGAATTGAGGAGAGTAGTGTGTAAATGTTATGTAATGTGCCATATGGAGGACACAATCTAATCTAGTCTTTGTCCATTTCGCTTGAACAAGTGCTTAGGCGGCACTGCAGTGAGACTAGTTCCTGCATCTCCCTCCCCTTTCGTCGCCTTTTAGGTTGTGTACACAATAGCAACATTGTAACCTCCTCCAACAACCTGCCTTATTATGCAACACTTTGCTCAATCTCCCAACTCGGAGATATTTTTAATTTAAAATTTTTCAGTGCCGCTCCCGACAAACACTTAAAAACAGCACAAAATTACTGTAAGAAGGGCCAATTCATGAAGGTAGGTCAAAGTCTTCTTTTGCAATGACAGCCGCGAGCTTATTTAAATTGGTTCCCGCACGTAGTTAGCTTGAATAAATCTCCTAGCCAGCTCCTTTTGCAAATAGCATAGTCTCAATGGAGCAACCAAAATCAGCTGCAGGTGATCCATATGACAAGTCCTTCATTCAGCCCTCCATGGAAAAATTTGAAGATTTTGACCAAGTCTTCGAGAAGGTAATTCACAATCTTGATCCAAAGCCAAACTAGCTAGCAAGAGCAACATATGATATGAGTAGAGTTTTATTTTCTCTAACTAACTGATATATCAACATGTAGGAAGAGAGCCTATCCACTAGTTTGGTAAGCAATGGACGTGTGGACTTCCATGGAAAAGTTGCAGACAAGAAAAAAACTGGAGGATGGAAGGCCTCTCCATTTATCATAGGTAATTACGTACTCTGATAACATTGCAAATTTATGTTCATTAATTGTATGTATGTATCATATCTTTATGTTGCCTGATTAATGGAATGCATGCAGTGAATGAGGTAGCTGAGAGGCTGGCATTTTTTGCCGTTGCGGTGAACATGGTGGCTTACTTGGTGTTTGAAATGCGGCAATCGCTACCACGTGCAGCCACCCATGTCACAGATTGGATTGGAGCTGCCTATGTTCTCACACTTGTTGGAGCCTTTTTAGCTGATGCTTACTTGGGCCGCTTCAAAACCATCATCATTTTCTCATGTGTCTACGCCGTGGTATGCATAATGCATTGTCATTTGTAACACCACTTTGATTTTGGATCATTGGGCCCACAAGCCTTCTTGGATATCTAAAGTGGACTGCTTGTTATCTAGACAAAGCCCATATGAATGATGTTGCTTGTTTTTTATGACTTTGCTTTGCATACGTATTATTACATACAGGGAATGGTCTTGTTGACACTATCCGCCTCCATAGACAGCCTACGTCCACCGCCATGCACGACCCGGCCATGCAACAAGGCAACCGACGGCCAAACTGCCTTCCTCTACGGCGCACTCGGCCTCATAGCTCTCGGAACCGGTGGCATCAAGCCGTGCGTCTCATCCTTCGGAGCTGATCAATTCGACGAGGCTGATTCAAGAGAAGTCCAAACCAAATACGCCTTCTTTAACTGGTTCTTCTTTGCCATAAACATAGGTGCGCTGTTGGGAATTACGGTGTTGGTTTACATACAAGATAACAAAGGGTGGACTTGGGGATTTGGAATTCCAACGATGGCCATGATCTGCTCCATTGCCATCTTAGCCGCTGGTGTTCCATATTATCGTTATCAAAAGCCCATGGGCAGCCCTTTCACTAGGTTTATTCAGGTGGCTGTGGCCTCAGCGAGGAACCATTTTAATGGGGTTGAGGTGGTTCGTGAAGCTGATCTGTATGAGGTTAAGACCAACCAGTCTGATATCTTGGGTGCCCGAAAGCTACCTCACTCTACACAATATAGGTAAGTCTATATATAATTATATCTGCCTCGTTTATATAGCAATATGCATATTATATGAAGTTCTTTGTTTTGTCCAAAGCTTGAAATAAAGGTGTTTTTTTGGTGAAGGTTTTTGGACAAAGCAGCGGTGGTGACAGACCCAGAGGGCAGCCCAAAGAGTCGTTGGATGCTATGCACAGTGACCCAAGTAGAAGAATTCAAATGCTTCATAAGAGTCCTCCCCGTATGGACATCAACCATAGCCCTCTCCATCTCATTCTCTCAACTCTCCACCTTCTTCGTCAGCCAAGCCAACAAAACCAACCGCCACCTCGGCCCCAACTTTGAAATCCCCGCAGGTTCCGTCCCCGTATTCGCCGCAATCAACGCCCTCATCCTCGTCCCCATCTACGAAAAATGGATGGTTCCGACCATCCGGAGACGCACGGGCCACCCACGTGGCCTCACATCGCTACAAAGAATTGGGGTCGGGCTCTTTGTCTCAATCTTTGCCCTGGGCTCAGCTGCCTTGGTTGAGAAGAAACGCCGAGACCACTTAAACCCGTTGAGCAAGATGAGTGTGTTTTGGTTGCTTCCTCAGTTCTTTCTCATCGGCACCGCTGAGGTTTTTACGTACGTGGGACAGTTGGAGTTTTTCTACGATGAAGCCACGGATGGTACGAGAAGCATAAGCAGTGCAATGTTTTTGAGTGAGATTGGGATCGGGAGTTGGTTAAGCACTGCGCTTGTTAAGATCATAGACAGTGCGACTGGTGGAGAAGAACAAGGGTGGTTGAGGCACGACTTGAACATGAGCAAGCTTGATTACTTTTATTGGATATTGACAGCCATCAATGGGGTTAATTTCTTCGTGTATTTGTGGGTGGCTCGGCGTTATAACGGTAGGCATGGTCCAAGCACCAGTGTGAGAGATGGGGACGAAAATTGATGTGTCAATTAGTGAAACCTTTAATTAATTTCATGAATTAATACAATTCCAAAGTGTGCGCATTTGTTCATTAATTATTTTTATCATGCCTTTTTCAATATAGAGATTCATTTGAGTTGAACTTTCACTTGTTTTTGTGGATGGCGAAAATATACTTTGAAGACTAAATTAAAGTAGTACAGGATGGTCAGGGGGGAAAAATGGAAAGAACGGATGCCATTCACACATATCATTAAAAGGAAAAGCATCTTACAATCATAAAAGAAATGCATGCTCTCCAGAGAAAAGGTGATTTTGTTACTATTATGGAGCCTTTTACTTAACACTTTAATGATGTAATGTTGGGATCTAATAATTATACATTTAAATCTTCAGACAATCTTAGGGACATCAAATTTGTGCACCAAATTTAAGTCCCAAATAATGTGACTCGTGCTATATAATTAATCAATTCCAACTTGGATTATAATTTAGTTAATTTATTTTAGGAAAAAAATATAAAAACCTAATTAATCAAAAGCCCTGCAGCTAACCCTAAACAATTAAACTTGCCGTCATACCACCATAAGCGAGGCTTGTTCTTACTAAATTAAATTGTAATTTAATCGGTTTCAGTGGAGACTCTTTCTTTCAAACCCTCTTGGTGTAGGATCCGATGCACACACATAAGATTCTACATTGATGATGATGCACAACATATACACAAAGCTAACGGAGTCAAAACTGAAATATATAAATAGCTAATTTAGCCTTCTCTTTCATTCAATCGGTTAATGTGGTTGAACTCATCAGACTTCTCTTCTCATCATTCATTTCCCCTAACCTCAATCAGCTTCATGGAGTCAAAATTGAGCCAGGTCTTTCGTTTCAAAAGTCTCAAAATCAAATCCTTGTTTCCAAGAGGATGATGATGATAAAAGTCTCAAATTCTGATGCTTGTTTCCAAGATGATGATGATCAGAGCCAACAATGGTACAACTTACGATAAGTTTAATTATTTAGAGATGGAATTAGTTTTACTAAATATTTATGACGTAGCATGTGCCCTATGATTTGAGACTCAAATTTGGTGTCCCTATCATTATTCTTAAAACTTACCAGTAATTTTGTCACCACACTGGTAACATGATAGAATCATAAACAATAATTAGATCACCTACCTACCCCTCACCAATATCGGATTTTTCTTCTTGTGATTATATATAGACGTGAGGCGTTGGGTCAATTAGTGCTATGTTTCCTTGCTTGGATCGTAATTAAGTGCATGAATTAGCGAGTCTTGACAATGTAAGAAAGACAATGTAGGCAATAATGTTTCGTAAATCAAACCATAAATTAACATATAAAGCATATGGGATTTGAGGCTCTGAGGCCCACATAGTTGATAGCAGACAATGATCATCATGATATCCACCCCTATGAGATCTCTCTCTCTCTCTCTCTTTGATTTTTCCTCCCTCCCCTACTAAGAAAGCGATTGAGTAAAAGTGAAAAAATTAAAGAAAAACGAAAAAAGGAACACCTTCATACACACACAAAGCTTTCTGATATATATAACTGAAAAAGCAGTACTTTTTTCTTCTTCTTCTTCTGATCTTGAAGGCCAAGGGGCCAAGGCTGTCGTCAAAAGTTAGGAAATAGGGATCTCAAACATTTTCGGTTGATGGAGGGATGAGTGGCTGAGTGAGGGACGTCTTGGCTTGGCTTTTCCTGTTGTTTGCGTGCTCCTGAGTGGACAGAATTCCAGCCCTGCTGTTTGCTTGAGCTATTTGACCAAACTTTCTTTCTTCGCTTTTACCCCACAGCACTAGGTACAGTCCCACTATGATCAGCACCGCCCCAATTATCCTGTCAAATATACATCGCCTTTGTTATTATTGATTACTACATGTAAATATACATATTAATTCCACGACAACAGAGATGAGGCCAAAATGTCATATGTCTTGAAATTTTCTTTATACTTATGATCAAGTATGTATGTATGTATGTATGTATGAGCTATATAATCAAGTACCCGCCCAAGTAGAATTCTTCGCCTAAAGCGACGGAGGCCATTATAGCGACAACAAGGGTCTGAACAGGTTGATATACAGCAACAAAGACAGGGCCCCCTCTGTCTATGCACCATATCTGTACAGCGAATGCGATCCCTGAAGCAACCACTCCCTGCATTTTTCATCATATTTCATAATTAATTCATTTAACCACAAAATATTAATTAATCAAAACAAAGAAAGAAAAAAAGAAGAAAGAAAGAAAGAAAGAAAGAAAGAAAGAGTTTCATATTTCACTTTCAATACCCACCACCACCACCCTGCATTATTGCATTTGCAATGCATACTTGAGTATTAGCCAGCCAGCCTAGACACTTGTTCGCATATGAACAAGTATTGCCCCCTCCTTTTATTTCTGCTGACTTTGACACACTAAAACTTTGGCAAGCCTTTTGTTCACTAACCAGGAAACTATTGCCTAAATCTCGAGCCAAAGAATAACACTTGTTCCTAATAATTTGACCCACTCTCATTTTTTTACTGGCTCCCACCTCAGCAGAACTGGGGCATGCTCGTCATTTTAAGAAATAATTCATGTGTCACACTTTTATTTTTAATCTAATAAGTTACTTACCGCGTATACGATGCTGAAGACTTCTCCTCCGTTGTGAAAGATCCAAGCCTGACCGTCTCTCTCAAAAATGGCAGCGATTACGATGAACTGTATGAGACCAAAGAAGAGGGTGTAGGAGGTCACAGAGAGCCGAGCAGGGTACTTCTTCAGAACCGGGGCTTGGAAGACGAGCCAGCCGGACCACGACAGGCAATGCCCGATCAGGTACAGGCAACCCAGAGTCCAGCTCTTGCCATTTGCATCACCAAGTGTTGACATTATTGCTGATGAAGATGATGAGGATGATGATGATGATGATGATACTATGGAGGTAGCATTGCCCATCAATCTCATCATCTGCAGTGGGGGAGTTGGGCTGTATATGGTGGGACCCTTGTACAGAGTAATTACGGAGGCTCCGGCCACGCAGAAAATCGTTCCGATCACCTTTGCGATACCGTCTTTTCGGTTTATCCTCACGTGCTCAATCCTGCAATGTGTAATTATATAGGGACATACTTACTAGTTAATCTTAAGAACGTATTAAGAATTGAAACATTAATTAACTTGTATTGTTCATACATGCAAGAGGGAAATTGAGTTAAAGCTTACCTGAGTACGGCTGCCATGAGGAAGGTGATGGCTGGGACGGAGTTTTGGATGGCAGAAGCAAAGGTTGGAGATGTGTTGTCCAACCCCAGCAAGTAGAATCCTTGGTTTGCTGTTATTCTGTGGGGAAAAAGATATATAATTAGTTTGAAATATACAAGTCTTGGAATTTTCATCAAATTAATGTGCAACTCTTTTTTTCAGTCATACCCAATAAGCGCCAGGAGGAAGAACTGAACGAGAAAGTTTAGTGTAATTGCAGGCCTGTCCTTCCTGATATTAATAATAAGAAGTACAACATGTTAATTCATATGAACTATTGCTAGAGAAGAATTAATTAATGGTGGGTACGTAGGTTATGAGTAGTGAGGATATATATACGTACTTCTCTAGAAAATAGGCAAAGGGAAGGAGCATAAGCAGAGCGATGATGTTCCTGTAAACAGGGAAGACAAGCTTGCTAATGCCCATGTTGAGGGCAGCTCTAGAGACAACATGGAAACCAGCATAGCCAAACTGCAAGGCCAGCATGGCCCCATGCAGTTGGAGTCTCTCAGGCACCGAACAACACATTCTCTTCGCAGAGGCTGAACCTACTGCATCAGCCATTGAAATACGATCTCACCTAAGCTAGCTGATCAAGCTAGCAAATCAGTGAAAGCTGGTGTTGTAACAAAGTAAGAGAAGTAATTAAGAAGAAGAGAAGTGGTGGAGAGTTAGGGATGAAGTTAGAGATATAAATATAGAGAGGGAAGGGAGGTCAACAGAGTCAAGACTCAAGAGAGAGTGCTCGAGAGTGAGAGGAAAGGGAAGTGGGGGTCCCAGGAGGGCCCTAAAAAGACGTTATGTCAACTGTTGTTAAGCTTAAAATGTTTTTGGTTGTCTCCCACATCACATAACATAATATTCTGCTCTCTCTCTCTCTCTCTCTCTCTCTCTTCTCTCTCTCTCTTGGGGCTTGGCTGACAAGACAAGTCCCCAATCGATCGCACTACCACTAGTAAGCTACATGTATATGAAAAATGAAATGAAATTATTTATTTAACAGCTTCTTCTGTTTTGGCAGCACGCTATTAATGATGATAATTAAGAGGTAGCGGTATTAGGTATTAAGAGGTAGGGGAAAGAGCCGCCATGGATGAGGATCCATATATGATTCATGATAGATAGCGCGCACGAGGGGATGTGGGAGCCTCATATGCCCCTATGCCATGCGTTCTCATCCCCCGTGAAAACCTGCAACCCCACCACCAGCACCACATCCCCCCATTCCCCACCACCCTTTAACTAAATATTCCACTCTGCACACACACATGTATATAGTTTTATATAAACTGTGTAATTTATTTGTGTGTATTTTATCTGTATTAGTTAATAGTTTTACTGTTCCCTAGAGCATGAAACTTGCCTACACGATTAATTTATATCCGCCGTACAGGTATCAAACCTTTGTTGGCACTAAGGATATCCTTGATGTGATGATGATCTCAAGTTGCATTACGTACCTAACGAGTATAGTCTTCTCATTTGCAGAGAATGCGAGAGAGAACACCCTCGGTTGAAATGGTGGTTAAGATTTAAGATCATGGGATGGATAAAAGCCTTGTTTTGGACGAGGGTGGTCCACCGTCGGTTGAGAATTGAGATTTGATGAGGAAAAAGGTAAGAAAAAAATATACGCCACTTTGATAGAGATGCAGGACCATATCCATATATATGGCAGGCAGTGTATATTTTTCAAAAAGAGAAAAGTAATAGCCAACAGGAAGAATCCATCTTTTCTAGCTCCTTGATTATCCTTCTTTTCGAATATAAACTAAACCAAGAAAAACTAATGGTGGTCTTTCGTTAATTAATCATGAACTAGAGAATTAAAGCGTCTTTATTATGATATCTTTTGTTTTATAAAATAAAAATATATCAAAGTGTTTCTTTCTTTCCACTGACACTGAGCGAGCGAGTAAATATTATTCCGACTGGTGACTGGCCACTCCCAAAGTTGGCTGGATCAATAGTGATATATCCTCATTGATATGAAGCCTCCTCGCTTTAAGAGACAGGTTGCCTCCCCTCAATTGAGACCACCATCATTCTCCTCTATTTCAAAAGAAGAACAAGGCCTAGGCCTGCCCCAGTAAGTAACAATATATATTTTATATATATATATAATCTCTTGATCGTTAAAAGGTACTTCTTTCTATCTGACAGCAGGGTTTTGTAATCAGTATTATTTTATTATTGTAAAAAGCTACAGGTTCGGAAGAGAAGGACGGGGGTCTGACCCGGCCTGCATGAACCGGTCGGACACCACCCTGACCAAGCCAGTTGTGATGCTAATTGCATTTGCTCAATTCCATTCTCTTTGCAGTTGCATAATTACATGACTGACAGCTAAAATTAGATTTTGTTTGCACGAGAGAATCTTCCTGCCCAGTGTTTGGTCGACTCCCTCTCTCCGGTTTTGACTCATTAAAATATACTCTTTTTCTTTTCTTTTTTCTCTTTATCTTTTTCCTTTATAAACTAAACACAACACGATCAACCTTTTCTTTTCTTTCAATTTATGGGATGCAAATTAAGCAAAGTTTGAGCCTAAAACGAGAGATTCGAAAATGTTGGGTAGGGCAAGTAGTACATAAGTATGTAGTGGACTTTCGTTTTACACCATATGATTCTGCCTTAATAGGAAAAAGAATGTGAGTATCAAGGATATGCTGGATGCATATATATACCCTATAGCTAGATAAAGATTTCCATGAAACGGTGATAGCATTTGGTGAATAACACTGACAATCTGACACACATGATAATACTTCCACGTGATATAACATTTATTTACCAAAACAATGCTAATTTTTTCCTATGGCCGAATAATATTGAATTTGTGTGAGTAGATCCAGTAATTATTGCTGCAGAAAATAGTGCTCTCCTTTTCATTGTATTTGTATTTCCTTTATGTTAAGGCTGTGTATAATGTTACCATCTGTTTACTTTTGGGCAGGAGAGCTTTTCTTTCTGGGCTTCTATATATTCTGTTATATAACATATATAAGATGAATTCGAGCTTTACGTATATGGATTGGATGAATTTGCATACATGGTGGTGACACCAACATTACATGTGCATCTAGAACACGTGGCACGTTGACAGCTAGGGTGTTTATATATACCGTGCATCCTCTAGACAGCCATATGCATATTGTACGGGAGCAGATCATTCTAATTAATTCTCATTATTACCACTACTAATGATGTTCTTCAGATGCAATTAACGTTGATTAACCCATTTGATCACATAAATCAAGGGAAAACCCCATGATTAAGATGTTGGAAAAATTTAGGAGGCAGCAATAACCAACTGGTCGAATGCAAAAGAGTGATCGAATGAATTCAAAGTAATGTTTAGCACTTTCGAGACAATATGAATGAATCTTCTCATGTCTCTTTTTTTTTCTTTTTTCTTTTTTTTTCCCACAGGTACCTTTGCCATCTAGTCAAAATGGACAATGCTAGGCCAATCACGCAATTCTTATCTTACGTCGCGTTCAGTGTTAGCAAGCTAGGGTAGGGTTATACTCTCTCTCTCTCTCTCTCTCTCTCTCTCTCTCTCTCTCTCTCTGTGATAGATGTGGATCATTGCTTGAATGCACCATTACAAAGAGGATCACTTGGCAAAGTAATTAAAATGAAACATTTCAAGCCACGTTCAAGGCCTCTGAACCAACAAGTTTTAAAAGCTTTGGGCTTGTGGTAATGCTGTGGTCATGGTTGGACGTGTTTCATGCTTTCTCTTTTAGTCTGATGCTATTGTCTCAACTTTAATTAATTGTTGGTTTAAAAAATGCGCATAAAACATATGTTTGGCATCTAAAATATTGCCAGACAGATATTATATTTGAACCGCCGCTCAACTAAAACTAGACCCACTTATATTTAAAAGCCTCTGATCCAATTGATATCCAACTAATGCATGTACAATTTATAAGGTGATGATGATTTGAACTAGGATATGACTTGCTGTGGGCGATTGTCCCAGTGAGATGCTGAAATTCCGGGTTTGATTCTTTCTTCAATTGTTCTTCTGGATTAGTAATTTATAATTTGTCCCTCTCTCTGATTTCTATATGTATAGCTATGAACATGCAAGTTGAGGTTATTAAATTATTGGGGAGGGGGGGCCATTGTGGTTCTTGGAATGATCATATACAATCTTCCAAAACGAATCAGTAGAATACGACAATAAGAAGAAGAAAACTCTGTGTGCATGTTTGGTAAATTAAAATTGGAATGAGAGATAAAGGCAAACCGATTAATCCCTCGTTTGGAAAGATCTCTGAAGCTTTATGTGGGTTGGTTCTTGGTTGTTTTCTTTTTCATATCTTGTATCAGATAAACCCACTAGTACTGATTCTTTATTGCTTTTGTTTGGCTCTTTTCTTTTGGCACAAAAGTGATTCCACCCACCGCTAATTGCACTGTGTGCAAACATTGTAAAGGGCTAGCTAGGGCTGGATGGATGGAGCTAATTAACACGGATATTTATTTTGAGAAACTTACTGCATGATTAGACATGATCATGTAGATTATCATGAATTAATTGCGTGTCAAATTAACATCTATAACATACTAATTAAAAGCTGTCCATCAAAGTCAAGTTGGCTCTCCCCTTTTTGACTTTTTTTTTTTTTGGGGGTGATTAGGGCATGAAATGGTTTCGTTTAACTTTATCTTAATAAATGCCTCAATACATATATATCTCTCTCTCCATGAATTGGTTTGCCACTTTTGGCATCCACGTTCATGGGAGCGACCGAGTTCCCATTAGCCTTCGCTTTTATGAATTGCACCATTAATGAGAAAGGAAGGGTCCCAAAGCTGGGCTATCCCAACCCAACCCACTAACTAGTGCATTTTCATGAACAAGTTGATGCCTCGATCGCTGGCTGGCTCAGTTGATCATGTTGTTTGAGAATGAGAAGATAGATAGATAGACAGTATTGGAATCTTACTTTTGTGGTGCTAAAGTTTTCTCTTAAAATCTTCCAAAGGTGACAAACAAGATTCCTGGTTGGTCAATTTCTTGCTCCTGTACACGCTGAAATCAGTGGCCTTTGGTGCCTGAGAATTGACAAGGCCTCGATCGACGTCATTAATTCTAGCTAGGCATAATTAATTAAATAATGTGTATCTTCATGCAATTTATATTGAAACATCCACTCTCACAGTACTGTGGGGTTCATTTCTTTTGTCACGTCTTTATAAATGTCAATTACCAAGAAATCTTCCCTTGTTGTTAAGACTCCCACTAGTCTAATCACACCGTAACCCATGCATGAAATATTGAATTAGGGTTTCTATTATCTCACACACACACATTACACATACTACTAGTAAAGTAATTAATTAAAATAATAAACATGGATTGGGAAACCGACCTGCATACATATATATGTGAAAGATTCTAACGATTTGTTTGACTAGACATGATGAATAATATCTGTATATGCATTTGTGCGTATAAATAATAACGTGCAGCTAGCACGGAATGATGATATTCGAGAAAGAAAAAAAGGTATAGTATATAGCGTGGGCATCATAAAATTTTGAATAGCAAATCTACATGTTGGTCTAGTGGCGGCCGCTGCTTTAATTTTCAAACAGTTAGGTTTCGCATTCCATATTCATACAAACTCATTATTCATTCATTGAAAGGGAAAAAAAGGTCCAAAGAAAGAAAGACAATGCAAAAGTGATCCTCGATCGTCTTCATTTGCTTGCTTGATTGAGATACAGGTCGCATTCCAAGGCCTCCCAATAATTCAAGTCTTCCACTGAGTTTTGCATTGAAATTAGGGTTTGATCATTTGTCCCTTTCGGGTTAATTTTATATCAGAAAATGTTGCAGTATCAATGTAGAAAAGCATACCCATTGACTAGCCCAGTTTATTAGCGGGTACTCGCCTTTTAAAGAATGGCTGATCGAATTTGGACCAAAATCTCAGGCCCAAATGTTGAATTAGTCTGGGCCCATCCTTAAGTTGGCCTGACGTGTCCGAAGAAAGGAAGATGAGAGAGGTCCTCAAAAACTGGATGAGGAGGAGAAACCACACACGGACACGGACTTGGGGAGGGGCATTCATCTCGTGTATGTAAATTGTAATGATGTATCTATACAGGGAGGATAATTCGAATCCAAAACCTCGGAAATTAACAACTTGAACTACAAGCTCCATGCATTTATTTTGAAATTTTAAATGGGTGATGGATATTCGAAGTGATATGCACCCGTCCAGTAAGTATCAAAACTGTTCTCAAATTTTTCAATTAAAATCCTTGGTGAATGTTTTAATGTACAAGCTAATTTCAAATCACACGTTTGCCTAGTAAGTTTATCTGTTTATGGAAACATTTAAACGTCTCTTGTCAGATCAAACAAACATTATACGTTTATAACTGCACCTTTCGGGCTGTAAAAAAAATATAGGAAAATAAAAAGTAAACTATTGCCTCCCATGTTACAGTTCTTGTTGATGGTGTTACTCTGTCGCCCCCACACCGACAGGCAACCCTTTCTTCTTGCTGATTAATCTTGAACTACCTGTTCTCCCAAGAAAAATTGGAGGGTGCTAAACTAGGCAGAGAGAAACTTATTCAGCAGTATCCTCAACAGATTTCTTGTACTCCGGCTTAAGCTCATAAGTACCCTGGTTAGTTCCTCTTTTATTGTACACGCAGAGCTCATTCAGTATCTCTTTCAAGAATTGCTGCACATGAAGAGAACATTTAAAAAATGTAGCCACTGTTCAGTTAACACAATATGAAATAAGTTTCTAACCCAATGCAAAGACATTTATGTAAAGATTTGAGCTATTCATAAAACAAAATAATTCTAAATCGCAAAAATTACTACGAAGTTACAAAATCTGAGTATAGCATTTAGCTAAGCATAAGCAAACAGCTAAGAGACATACAGCAGGCTGATCGGTTTCTTGCACAAGCTGCTTCAAAGTCCAATTTGGTTGTCTTTCAAATAACTTGAACACGATATCCTCCAGTTCCCCACGGTCTCTTCTAGTCCTTTTCATGTCTGATTGTTTAACCGGTTGAGTTTTCTTCTTATCCTGCCATAGATAATTCAAGAACTTATTCCTTGTTTTGGTGTTAGTTTGTGCAAAGAATGAATAGGAAGGAAGTTGATACCTTGGAAGTGGATGAAATCAAGCCAATCATACCAGGCATGGGCCTCATATGTATTCCTCGGTCATTGTCGATCACCTTTAAAATGAATTAAAGCAACAAGAGAGACAAATAAAATCAATTATTCATATACAACAAGAGCTGTTATCTCAGAAACGTATGGCAGATAATGGCTACCTGTATTTGCCTATTCTTGATCATTGACTTGTTTGTCCTTTCACGACACAACTTTCCATACTCCTCAATGTTTGAACCATGGGGCTTCATGTCAAACTTATGCTCTACTTTCCCTTCCATAGAAACCTTGCCTAAAATGAAGACGATTTTTTTACTACAATAAAAGGGTGAAGAAGTAAAACGTTCTACAACTATGAGATAAAGGCTAGTAAAATGGTTGAGGAAAGATAAAGGCACAGTCATAACATAGGATTTGATAGACAAAATGGCGCTAGATAATAGATAGAGCAATTAGGCAATAACGTTGTACAGGTTAGCCTAAGTAGTTGGATACCCGCGCATACATATTCGTAATCTACAACAGAGATACATCATACGTCTTCGACCAATCAATTTCAACAGCCCAAAACCCAATTTTTTTTCCATATTTGTTTAATGTGCCATGGTCAAATATAAGAAATCTCGCTACTTAGGATAGGCACAGCGCCATCAGTGCTAAAATCATGCCGACATATCATGAAATCACAAACACCATCATGAAAGAGAAGAAATGTTTGCAATCAACACAAAGTTGAAACATTAGCTTGAAAGTGCATTATTAAAACAAAAAGAAGAATTACATTAGGTATTTACGAAAGAAAAAGTATAAATAGGATGAGTGCCAGAAGATGTAATTCCTGATCCTCACCTTGATTTGTCTCGGAGAAAACGCACATGGGAACGAAGTCTTTAAACATATTCAAGGAATAACTTTTAGGCAAATTCGCAGCCCCACTGCTGCCAGCCATCTCCATTTTGAACTGATTGCAAAATTAGAGAGCATAAGCAAACAATCAATGGAGAATAGAAAGGAAGAAGCATTCGGTTTTGAAATCAATATGAGCTACAAAACCCCAATCAATCAAGTTGTAAGAATGAGACTATGATCACAAAAACACAAGCAATCAGTCGTCGAGCACAACAGAAATTAGGGTTTACCAAAGAATAAGTAGCAATTAAGCTTAAGCTGCAAGGTAATTGAGTTGAAGCTAAAATGTTCAAAATTCTAGCACTAACTAACAAATTCATAACAAGAACTCCGAAAGCGCACCAAGTATACTCAGAAAAGCGATCGAATTGCAAAAAAAAAAGTAATAAGAACCTCGAGGGAAGAGGGGTCGTCGGCGTGGAGGGGATCGAGAGAGAGGACGACTTTGGAGAGAGGGTGGGGATCAGAGGGATTGTGAGAGTTCCATGACTTGGCTACGACCACCGGGCACTTCATCAGCCACACCGGGCTCTCGGCCTTCCCTGTGTCCAAGTTCCTGCTGCTACTACTACCATTACCACGCTCCTCCTCCATCGTCCCACTTGCCTCACTTCTCAAAACCTCCCAAAATCTTAGGGATTGTTGCTCTTTCTGGCTGACCAGAGACCCCCAAAGCTAACCGCAAGTCAAAATTTGTAAGAAAGGGAGACGCTCTCTTCTCTTTGCTTTGCGCCTCTGCCTTAACTAATTAACCCCAAAGCACAGCAGCCTTTAAATCACGCAATCTTTGTACGTGTCGTCGAACTGTTAGTTGAAAGAGAAGAATATCGTCGGTTATTTGACTTTTACCCGATTGCAACCAATAAATCTCTGGGATAGCGTAGGCTTGTGTACGCCTGATCTATACCCCCTGAAAGCAGGCGGTAAAAGTAATTATAGAATTACGAAAAACACCACGTTTGTGTTGGCGTCTGGTAATTACCTTGCACTCTTGGGTCAGAAGACTCGGAACCTGTCCCGCCTTTTCCTTTGTTGGTTCTTTTGTATGCTCAAAGTTGGGCTACCCAAGTAGGCCCAAAATTAAGTTGGGCTTTCCCGAACACTACCTAACACGAATTGGGCCGATATGCCCCATTCGTATTTAAGTTCACCAGTTGCACAGCCCAATACTTGTATGTAGTATGACAACCCAATATGACATGCCTTTAATACGTTGGATTTTACAAATGTTGGTTAAGTCGGTTGATCTAGGGAGTATGTTTGTTCTATTACACTCGAGTCGTTTCTCTTTCCATACTTTAAAGTAGTTTAGAATATCACTCGTAAAAAATAAAAAAAGTGTTGGCTCCAGTTTTTTGAGCATCTCTGGCCTAATTTCATAATTCAAATTAAACAAAATGAATTAAATTTAGGAAGGGGACATTTGTATGGAGGGACGCTAGATGACAAGCAACATAATGGAGTAGAAGCCATCACCATGTACCAAAAAGTCGTATGTAGCAAAGGGAACCAACCCTTCTCTTTCTCGTATTTGGTTTGTAGCTCAACTTGGAGACAAACATACGAACCAAAACAAACCACGTGTTTACAAAGTTACAATCTTCTGGGAAGCACACCCAATCCCCAAAATATCCGATATCTCTGAAAAATCCAATAAAATCCCTTCATTTCAATGCTTCTCAACGCTCCTCGCATTCGCACACACTAGCAATGGATCGTCCCACCACTCTCGTCTCCCTCCTCCTCTTCCTTTCTCTCCTGACCTCTGCGCTCGCGTCCACCGTAACTCCTAACGACGCTGACCCTCTGATCGAACAAGTCGTACCGGAAGCCAACGACAATCTACTCCTCCACGCCGAGCGCCACTTCTCCAGCTTCAAAGCTACGTTCGGAAGGACCTACGCCACTCAAGAGGAGCACGACTACAGGTTCGGCGTCTTTAAGGCGAACCTGCGACGAGCCAAGCGCCATCAGGGGCTCGACCCCACTGCCGTCCACGGTGTCACAAAGTTCTCCGATCTCACTCCGTCGGAGTTTCGCCGGAATTTTCTCGGGCTAAAGCGTCTCCGGCTGCCATCAGACGCTAACAAGGCTCCCATCCTTCCTACCAATGATCTTCCCACCGACTTCGATTGGCGCGACAAAGGTGCTGTCACACCGGTGAAGGACCAGGTAAATATATATATATTTGGTTTTTGGTTTTGTTTTTGGTATGTTTATTGATTGTTAACTTTGTTTTCGGGGGGTGGACGGTGAAATTAGGGGTCTTGTGGGTCGTGCTGGGCATTTAGTGCGACGGGAGCTTTGGAAGGAGCTCATTATTTGGAAACAGGGGAGCTCTTGAGTCTGAGTGAGCAGCAGCTTGTGGACTGCGACCATGAGGTTCTACTCTTTTACATTTTTACCATTAATTACCTTGATTACCTTGCTAAGAGAATGAATAATCTGTTGATCTTTGCTATAATTAAAAGTATGAAACTTTTCCTAATTGAGTTGAACAAACCCTGAAAGCTAGTTGCTTCATTCAGTGTATGAATTTGACTGTATTGCAGTGTCTCTAACGATTTCTGGTGTGTTAGAATAAATAATCTAGTTTTTGTTCTTCCATTTACTTTTCCAATATGACATGCATTTGAATATTTGATTTTTATTGTAGATACCGTAAACTAAGAGAACTATTTGTTGTTTGAGACAGTATGCTGTTTGGTAAACACTCATGGTGCAGAAAAAAACTGACTTTGACATGTACTAGTGGTAGAGGCAGTGTCAATGTGTGTTAATTTGGGCAGCCGGCTTTCTACCTTAATCCTTTTTTCAACATCGGGATTAGGGATAGGGAAGCCACAGATTTAGATAAGGCTCTGCAAGTGTCCGTGTGTGTTAATTTGGGAAGTTGGGTTGCTTCCTTAATCCTTATCTCAACACAGGGATTAGGGAAGACGGCGATTTCACTGTCACCATGGCATTGTCTTATATTAAAGCCTGTACCTTTTGCAGTGTGATCCAGAAGAATTTGGTTCATGCGACTCGGGGTGTAATGGTGGGCTGATGAACAATGCATTCGAGTACACACTCAAGGCTGGTGGACTAGAGCGAGAGAAGGACTATCCTTACACTGGGACTGATGATACCTGCAAATTTGACAAGAGCAAAGTTGTTGCTGCTGTATCTAACTTCAGCGTTATTTCCACAGACGAAGATCAAATTGCTGCAAATTTGGTGCACCATGGCCCACTTGCAGGTACTTTAGCTTAGCATTCCTAGAACTGGATTCTATTCTCTTTTTGATCCTTTACTTGTACCATTTTAGTAGAATTAAACAATGTGGCTGGAGACAATGACAATGAATCTTGAATTTGTTTCGCATGGTGGGTGCAGTTGGGATCAATGCCCTGTTTATGCAAACATACGTAAAGGGAGTTTCATGCCCTTACATCTGCGGAAAGCGTATCGATCATGGAGTGCTTCTGGTGGGGTATGGTTCTTCTGGTTTTGCTCCGATCCGATTTAAGGAGAAGCCTTACTGGATCTTGAAGAACTCATGGGGACAGAGTTGGGGAGAGGAGGGCTATTACAAGATCTGCAGAGGTCATAATCCTTGTGGGGTGGATTCCTTGGTCTCCACTGTTGCGTCTCTGCATGCATCCAATCACTAGACAATATATGGGGGCTTTTGTAAATATACTCTGATCTGATCTGATCTCCTAGATAATATAGATCATGGGTTTAATAAGTTCATGTTATGGTTGCCTGATGTTGAAGTTGTATAATAATTTATGTGCTATTTAAATGCTACGCTTCGGTGGTTCAATTTACGTCATGAATTTATTTATAATTAATCGTATGCTTTAAACTTTAACTAATCTCTTATGGGCCACTTCTCTCCTTGGGCCAGCCTGCTAAATTGGGTTAACCTGGTTAAAGAGATGGCCTGTTCCCTGTTGTTACTGTTGTGGGCCTCTGTTCCCCAAATTCGTGCGCTGAGTTTCCGTCTAAAGCCTTTTTACCAGGCCTAGTTCTTTCATATGCATTCTCTTTAGACTTTAGGCCCAAGTCCCCTTTCTGCTGGGTTAGTTTGAACCGATTTCATTTTTATTTTTATGTAAGCAATAGTTGGGGAGAGAGAGCTCAGGTCCACCAGTAGCTGTTCTTAATCACTTATGTTATAAGTTCTTTGTAGTGCAGTTTTTCTTAGTTCATTTTACATTTTGATTTTAAAATTAAGGAGTACTTAGGTTATAGGGTGTACTTAGTTAATTTTATGGTTCGTTTAATAACACTCTAAAATGTGTAAGTGATAGTAAAGGAGAGGGACTCCGGATGCACAGGCATTTGCTCTTTATCACTTGAATTATAAGCACAGTTTTTCTTAAAATTGAGAAATACATTATCCTATAATCATATGAAATAATTCAAACTTTTTAATTAAAGAATGTTCCTTTTCGTTTTTATCAAAAGCCGAGGAGGCAGAGGCACTTCTCCCCTTTTCATCCTGTTGGTTCCTTTTCTTCTTTTTATTTTTTAAAGTCGTGTATGTCTTTCTGCATTATTTCATTTCGCATGTTGTTTTGCTCTAGGCTGAGTGAGTGAGTGAGTGAGTGAGTGAGGAGCCTGCCTTTGGCAAAGAGAGGGAGGATATAATGTGGGTGTGTAACCTTTCGTGAGACATAATGGCATATTATTATCGGCCAATATGCCAATAATCTCTGCTTTATAAAGGCAAACCTAGCGTCTATAAATTCAACCTAAAAAACTAAATTCTCATGATGTCGGGCAGTGGGCACATGCACTTGACACAGAGACCCCACCCCAACTTCAACTTGGACCCACCCCTACCCTACAAGTTACAACAATATACGGAGGGGACTACCTCTACATCTACTCTTACTGGCCCCACCTTTACTATTCACGTAATTACGTATTCGGCAGGCAAGTTCCTACTATTTACATTTACGTAATTGGGTAAATGAATGTAAAGAAATAAAAAAAAAATAAAAAAGGTCTTTCCACGTGGGATTGGGTATGGCCTATCTAATCTATGATGTTAAGAAGCATGGATGGGGCTGGGGGGGGCTGAGGGAAACTAGAGCATGGCCGTTGTCGGTAAAAACTGAGCTTTTGACATCCGGCTCATCGAGAGGAGGAGTGAGAAAAAGGAAATGAAAGAAGACGAAGAAGATAAAGAAGAAGAGTCAACTTGAAGAAGAAAGCACTGGGCTCGAGAGTGAAAGACCTACTGAGACACAATAATTGGGACTTCCACACATCAATTCACATCTCTAATTAAAACCCCCTCCATCCTTCCCTTTTCTCTCTCCATCAATTCAATAAAATTTCTTTTTCCGGGAATTCTTCTCAACCTTTTTCTTTATTTATTTCGATGGTTGATTACTGTCTTCCTCGTCCAAATGTCCCATTTCCACATCAACACCTAGGTGGCCCAATTGATTTGATTTCAAAGCTACATGCACAATTTAGCTTTCTCCACACAAAAATCTACCAATAGTCTAAATGATGTTAGATTAATACACTCTCCGTGGTAATAGGACACCAACTGGACTGGGGTACAAATTTTTCATTGGAATAAAGCAAAGGCTCCCTAGTCTAACTTTTTACCCTATTTTCGGGGATGTTTTTTTGACTACCAAAGCATAATTAATCTTTTTCAAAGTAGTAATACTAATTACCTGGAAGCTTTTCTTTGTTTAATCAAGGCCTCACTCAAGATCAGTGTACGGCGCGACTACGACTAGGCTGCCGGAGTCCGTACTTTTTCATATAATACCAATTGAAATCCAATAATTAGTGGGCACTAATTCGGGGGCTTCACGTGATTTACTTTGATGAAAAGGCATTTTCTCTTACAAACCCAGCTTTTGGCCAAATGCTTTATGCTGCTTAATTATCTCCGGTCATGGACCTCATGCTCATTGGCAGGCAACCCATGATTTCTTCATTTCAATCTTAAATATCCATATTATTCAGGGGTCAAATATTTTTGGCCTATGTTTTTCCACCACTAAATTTCATAAAAACTTTATTAAATAATAAAAAGAAAGAGCAAAACATACCCTTCAATCGAGGGACCAAAAAGTATAGAATAGAACGTATTGTATTCGCTCCTAAAGAAAGCTTAAAAATGACCTCTTTATATTACGGTACCACCTTTGTGTCTCGTTGTTCCTTCTTCTTTTATTTTTCTTGTCTTACCCTTTTGTGTCTCATCTGTACATATATTTTTGTGCAAAAAGCACTATTCCAATACCAACTGTTGCGCTACTACCCAAAAAAGTCATGCGCACGAAAACAGTAGGATTGAAAACCAGTGACAGCAACATTTAAAAAAAAAAAAAAAAAAAGAGAAGAGAAAACGGTGCATGAATTTAGACAATGGTTTAATCCCATCCCATCCCATCCCATTCATGTAATCTAATCAATTCTGAAATTTTGGGATTAAGCGGCAGTCAAATCACATGTTAACAACGTTTAGCATATAAAATGTGTGCCGTATAATCTGTGTCTACCCAAAATGAATATCACCTTGGGTAAAAAGAGTTTGTTACTGTTACGAATAGTAATGACAAATGTACAAGTAACGAGATGAGTTTGAAAAACTTGATTTTGGAGCCTGCTGGCATATAACCAACATAGATCTGGGTGCATGCCCTACAGCACATAGGAACAGCCCTTGGAGCCTAATTCTGTTAAATATACCCATCAAAAGATGTTGACCTTATTGCAATTACTAAAAAACCCAATTTCGTATCGATTAGTCAATCATAAAATGATTACGCGAAGAATTTTGAGGGGAATACGAGGCATCCGACGATCAGAAAACTAATACAGGCGAGGCTTTCCCTAGAATTTCGTAAACCTCGAAATTACGTTACCTCACAAAATGTTTTTATTTCTTTCTTTCTTTCTTTTTGGTTTTATGGGAAATTCCTTGGATAATGTCACGGGCGCTCCTCTTACAAACAATCCATCTATTTATATAAATTTCAATATGTCATTGAAAGTACACACGTGGCGTGCAGATATACGTTGGTGATGGAGGGTTTTGAAGGAGCATGGGAGGATGATTCCCTTTTTTTTCCTTTTTTTGTGAGAAATTGAAAATGGGTAAAAATAAAAAAATCTTAATTATAGGGATTGGTCAGAAAAAGTGGTAAGCGGGTTTTCCGGTGCAATGACGAATAAGCAAAAGCTGATGTAGTGACACGTGGAGGAATGATGACCGTTGGGTGGTGAAACGACGATGGTAGATCGATGAGGTTCATTGAAACTGGAAGAAGACTCCGAGAGAAGAATTGGCGAGTGACAGATCTTTTTTTTGTTGGTTCCCCTCACTCATCAGTCGATCTTTCAGTCGCTCACAGTCAGTTTCTCTCTCACTCGTACACAGAAAACTTGCATATGAGAGAGAGAGAGAGAGAGAGAGAGAGTGGTCAAGTTGGCGCAGTAGTTGTCATAAATGAGGAGGGAAGGAGGGAAGGGAGGGAGATGGGTTAAGTTAAGTGAGGAGCAGTAAGAGCAGAGTGGGTGCAGTTTCCATGGCGGCGTTGCAGGGCTCTAATTCCGTGCCATTATTATTGCTTCGAACTACCACAGAGAAGTAGAATTCAATTCAAAAACCCCTCCAGTTGCTCACTCTACCCAACCCAACCCTTCCTCTAGTTCTTTTGTCTAATATTCTTACCCTAAAATATTCCCAACAATTGCCCCTCAAAAAGCTGCCAAAACCCCGTAACAAGGTCACACACACTCACAGAGTCACAGAGCTAAGAGAATGAGGTCAAAAAGCAAAGCTGGCTCAAACCCTGCTTAATTAATATCCCCACAGTACCAAAGCTCCTCAGGATTTTGATGATATGGATTTGTACCCAAAATTGAGGTCATCAGAGAAATGGCTGGCTTGTTTTGCTTAGGCGGAAGAGATCAAGCTCCAACAAGCAGCAGCAAACAAGAGGGCCGAGGAGGAGGAGGAGGAGGAGATCAAGAAAGAGTGGAAGGAGGAGGAGGAGGAAACCTGTATTTGTACAGATCATCAAACGAGGGACAGGCCGAGATCTACAACAAGGGCTTCGAGATATGGCCTTCCCAGTATCATCACCCACACCAGAATTTGAACTACTACTCGTTTGGAGTGGATCCTAGTTACAGCCGAAGACACTTACACAACGACGACAACGACCACAACCACAACGACGTCGTCCCTGCGGATGATCTGTCTTCAGGATTGAGACTCGCGGTGATGAGGCAAGGTGGTGGGGGAGGGTTAGGAGGGTCGAGCAGCAGCGGCATGAATTGCCAAGACTGCGGGAACCAAGCCAAGAAAGACTGCCCTCACATGAGGTGCAGAACTTGCTGCAAGAGCCGAGGGTTTCAGTGCCAAACCCACGTCAAGAGCACTTGGGTTCCTGCTGCCAAACGCCGAGAGAGGCAAGAACAATTCTCTGGTCTGCAACAAAATCAACAACAACAAGAACAGCAGCAACAGCAGCTACAGTTTCGAGGAGACAATCCCAAAAGGCAGAGAGAGAGTCAAGGGGGGGCGGGCTCTCTTGCCTGCGTTCGTTTGCCATCCAACACGTCAGGTAAACTTGTAGTTTACAATACAAACAAATATATAACAAAATTACACCATCACCATTCACCCAAAGCTTAAAGCTTTCGCTTTTATTTATAAATTAATTAAACTTGAGAGTATTTTTTTTCTTTTCTGAAGAGGACTGTAATTAATTTTGCTCCATGAAGAAAGTTCAACAAACTCGTCTGTTGCCTAAACAAGGTAACAGCAAGATGGATCTTGAGGAAATTAAATCTGGACTCTCGCTAGGTGGAGTTGCCATCAAATCTCCATATGGATCGTTTGCGTGTGGGAAAGTCCACCTAGCGAGCTAACTCCATAGTCCACAGTCACCAACTCCACTCTTCTGCTTTTCTTCTTTTCATTCTTATTCTTTCACTGTTTGTTAGTAAAACTGACGAAAATAATAATGTCCCATGAATTTTCTTTCTTCTTTATTTCTTTTAACACTCAAATACATATTACTTAAGAAAACTTATTTATTTAATTTTCTCTGTTGTGGTGGAGTACATATACTAGGGTTGGAACTGGCACAATTTCCATCAGAAGTGAGTTCACCAGCGGTGTTCCGTTGTGTAAGAGTAAGTGCAATGGACGATGCAGATGACCAGTACGCCTATCAAACGGCTGTCAACATCGGAGGCCATGTCTTCAAGGGACTTCTCTACGATCAAGGCCCCGATGGTCAATATTACCCAAGTTCTAGTACTGGAGGAGGAGAAAGCTCCTCAGGAGGCCGTCATGATCATCAAGAAGGCGGAGGAGCCCATCCACATCATCAGCAACATAATCTGGTTACAGTCGCAGCCACTGCCGGCACCACCAGCCACGGTGGAAACCCATCTACCACATTGCTCGACCCGTCACTCTTCCCAACTCCACTCAATGCTTTCATGGCTGGTACGCAAATCTTCCCACCCCCGAGGTCTTAGAAATTTTTTTTTAAAAAAAAGGCCCCCCCAGTCTAGCAGCTGATATTAATTGTTCTTAATTGTTGCGGTTTCAAGTTTCGTTTAATTTAACATCATGCACTCAAGTAGAAGAAGAATGCCTAGGAAGTGGAGGAGGAGAGGATGATTATGATTGATGAGGACGATCGATATATCTTGTGGGGATGTTTGGTTTTGTTCGAATTTCAATTCTGATTTTCGTTGTTTTATTACTTTGATGATAACTGTTATCGATGATGATGACCCCATTAATGATTAATCTAAATTAGAATTGAATTAAACCATTAATTTTGTTTTGGTTTTGTGGTGTGGTTGGTTTGTGCCGCATGCATTTGGATATGTGCGCACAGAAATTGTTTGTTTATGTTATGTTTATAATTTGGTTGACTAGTTTATACTATTTTCTCTTGTAGTATATATATATATAGATGAGTGTTGTTTTGATATCTGGGTTGATATTGAATGCGCTTTCTGAGTGGTGGTGAACTCGAAGCCGCTTTTTCCCGTTTATCCGTTCTCTTGCCGGATGAAAATGGGACGAACTAGGTTTCGTGTTTGGTTAACCAAACTATCTTTTAAATCTTCTTTATTTCAAAAAATATTCTGTCAAGAAAGAGAAAAATGAGTAGAATAAAATAAAAAGAAAGAGAGAAAGGAGAGGGCATGGGGTGGTCCAGATTTGGTTGCAAATAAGCTTTTGGATCTCATGCATTACCAATTGGCAGGTAGGCATTCCAGTACTACACTCCAAAAGGAGAAGAAGCTCTCTCTCTCTCTCTCTGTGATATGAGCACAGATTTAATTAGTTAAGCTACGGAAATGGATAATTGTAAAGGCATTTATGCCAACTACTTACCTGCAAAACTGCAAAATTTAGTCCCTTGAATAGACATTCGTAGATGTGACTTCTATGGTAGCTAGCTTAATTGCGGGGGGCGATGAAGTTGAATGCAACTGAGAGTCTGAAAGTAAGTGCATGTGATGTGTTATATATATATATGCAGGCTATAACTATATAATGAGATATAGGGTGAGGTACAAATAACATGCATGATACATAGGATCTTAATGGCGCTTCCCTAGGCTGCTACATTTGGTACTTAGGAAAGAAACACAAAGGTTACCCAAAACTTGCCTAGTTTTGTAGTATCTCTGACCCCTTAACATGTGCATTCTCATCTCCACCGCTCCATTCAAACACCCCACACTCTTCTCATACGTACACAGTACACTCTCATCTTCAATTCTGTACGTATTTTGCTATATATGCATGAGTTATTTGTTCATGATTGGGTGTATTTGGAAACTTGGTTACTTCTAATTAATCGCATGCAGGATATAGAATTGGCTGTTTGATATTACAAAACCAGTGATATAAGCACGCGTAATTAGTACGATCGGTGAGATAGATCTAGATGTTAGGCTGGAGAAAGATGCATAGTCAAGATTTAAGAAACTTGGATAGGGAGACGTACTGGTGGTGTGCTTGATTTACATAAAATACAGAATTGTAAATTGGATAATGAATTCAAAATGGAAGAACTTTGTGTGGTGCTGAAAGGATCAGTACGCATATATATAGAAAGCATATGATATATGATATGAGTTAACAAATGAATACATATTATGTGCATGCACTCATTGCCTCAAATTTTAGGGTAAAATACTTAAATGGTTCTCAAACTTATATTAGATTTATATTTTGGTCCCTCAATTAAAGTATTCGTTCAAATGGTCCATCAACTCTATATTATTCGCTCCATTGGTCATATTGTTACATTCTGTCAATATTTTCATTAAATATGATGGCAAATTGGTCATTATTTACCATAAAATTAGGTTAAATCTAACGGAAAATTAGACGGTAGGACCACTTGAGCGAATAATGTAGAGTTGATGTACTATTTGAACGAATAATTTAGTTGATGGACCAAAATGTTAATAAGGTATAAGTTTGATGACCATTTGAGTAATTTATCATAAAGTTTAATAGACATTTTAGGTGCATTAATTTCAGAGGGGGAAATAAATAAACTTTTTAGACTAAAATATATTGGATGATTCAACATTTAGTATAGTGTGTATCTAGCAGTGTGTTTCTTCATGTCAAACATACGAGTGAAATAATCATAAGTTTCAACGAAAGCACAGCAAAACGAGGAAAAAGAATGATGCTTGCATGAATGTCGATCTAAGGCTGTATGTGAATGCAATGCAACAAATATATATATATATATATATATATATATATGTATTGAAACGATATTCAAACGATGACAGTCAAACAACCGTGTGAAGGAAAAAGGAGGTTTGTTCAGATTGTTAACTTGGAGTATGGGACCTAGGCAGCCAGCCAGACTACCTGATTTGACCTCTCACATCTCGTACGTCAAGATTCTAATTCATAATAATAATTTTACTTTTTTTAACAAAAAGGTTGTTGGCTGGCTGGCCTCTACTGATAAAATCTAGTTTGCAAAAGTTGCGGCATGCTTGTTTTGTTTAACGTGGAATGTGGTGGCATTCAAACAAGTTTGAATATGGGAAGCTAAATCTTTAAGACTGAAGAATTAATGCCTTTGTTATTAATATGTACGGTTACCCAGCCCTAGCCCTAGCCCTAGCCCTAGAACGAAAAAGTGCAATATTTATGGAGCTTTTATATTTAAGTTTCCAAATGGGATCGATCGATCATGACTCATGAGCAAGGTTTGAAGTAATGAATAATATGCTGCAGCCTGGAAGGGGTGGGTTGGGCCAAAACTCAAGATCGTTTTGGAACTCTGTGTCTCTGTCTGATGATCCAAATTAATTGAAAAATTAACGTTGACGCGTCAATAAACAATTAATGAAGAAGGAAACAGTTTCTCAGTAGACTGTAGCAAGTTAGCTGTAGAGGCTGAAGGGCTTAATCCAAATCTCCGGGTGTCTTTCTGTATCTCTGACTTTAATGTCCTGCACTGCTAAGCTTGTGAGTTGTGAACTTGGTGGTATCGTATAGAAGATGGAGGTGAATTGGTTGGACAATTATAAGCAATCAAATCATCCTTGTTTTCTGGCTTTGTGCATAATATATAAAGTTCACGAGTCATGAGCTGGTGGCCATGGGGGGAGAGAAAGAGACAAATTCGTGTTTAACAAAGGGGAAGGTGGGTGGGGTACCGTATATGCAGGATGGATATACTGGCTTATTTAAGTTACATCCTTGTAGAGTCTATTAATACTATGCATTGTATTTTGATTATTTTTTTTCACACAATCATCTCTCAAATAACAAACATATATAATTGATGGTTTGAATCATAGAAATACGACACGGAGTAGACACCTCAAAATATATCTTCGTCCTCTAAATAGAAAGAACCATCTCTCTCTGTCTCTCTCTTCTCTCTCTCTCTCTATATATATATATGTGGACACATTATCAATAATAATGATACGGAGGAGGGGATACAATACAGATTAACGTACGTAAAGTAGAGAGTGACACATAAACAAGTTTATGAATGGCCAAAAGGCCAAAAGGGCTTTAGAAAATAGTGAAAGCAAGCTAGGGTGACTTTGTTTGAGACAAGAAATGGGCATGATTTCGAGTTGTAAGATGTAGCTGTGTGATGACGTCGTTCATCCATTCTTATTAAAAAAGAAAAACTGAAAAATCCCCACATATGAATATGATATGACCAAGTGGATTAAAAGTTTGGTTTATTGCTGATACAATAGGTTCTCCAGGGCTAGCGGAGTCTTTACAGCTAGGTTGCGGCCATGCCCATGCTAATTTACTGTTTATCTCTTTCTTCGCCAGTCCTTGGCCTTTCTTGTTACCACCAAGAGCTACAGCGTGGTCCAAACGTATCCCCGCGTCTCTGCTACATATAGCAGTATCAGCAGCAGCAGCAGCAGCTAGGGTTTCTGTTGCAGTATCAGTCTGTATGTGTGGTGCTAATCCTTGTGATTGCCTTCAGCCTTGTCTATATATGTTCCCAATCCCCTGACTTCAAGGCACAACTATCATTTTGCAGGATACTTATTTAATGTCTCTGCAAATCCACGCTGGGCTCAAATTTGTCTCAAGTCATTCATACATATGTAATGAAGTTGTTTTTTATATCCACCAAACCAAACACACATTGCCAATTCATTCTTTGTTCTAACATTGTTGAAACAAGTCTCATGTTCAAATCACCCAAAAAATCACGAAAAAAACAAGTAATGGCTCGTTTGGGATTGTTTCTCTAGAAAGTACCTCTGCTCTATAAATCCATCTTGTTCATAAATCACTTAGCCTTCTAGGTTATGCTAATGCCATTCATATAGTTGATCAATTAGCTCCAAATGTATTTTTTTAAACTCTTTTTGTTCTAATTTTGCTTAAATTTAAAAAGTGATTTTTAAAATATTGATGAATGGGTTGACTTATAAGATTTTTTTCTTCTTCTTTTAATTGTACTATAAAAGTATATATATTTTTTAAATTTTAAATTTTAATAGGGTGGTATGAAAGTGAGAAAGCCTTTTTGTTTTCTTTCAATATTTGTTGGAAACACCACAACAAATTAAAGACAGATGTAGTCAATTGTAGTGGGCCTGGATTCTATTGTTTGAATTCCAATTGGAAGAGGTTTTTGCCTGGGTTTTGGTCGGCATTGATTGGAAGTGGGCCCATTAAAATTCATGGCCCAACTTAATATGTCCACTCCAAGTCCAGGAGTCCAAGTCAATCAACGAAACGTAATAAAATTATTAAAACGTTTCTGCATCCCGGAGCGGCAGCTGGGAGCTGAACGGCGTGATCGGGACGTTGACAATTACATTCGAACAACGCGATCGTCTTTCCTTCAACGCTGCGTTTCAATTGCGCGCGTATGGGACATCCAAAGGTTAAAACCCGAGAATGGAAAATTCATTACGCAATAGTATTTCATCTTTTCAACTCCCCTGCGCCTATCAGCCCACGTTAGCGTTAAAACGACGCCGCAGCGGAAAATAAAAGTTCAAAAAAAGAAAAAGAAGGAAAACTACTGGCTTTATGGTATACGCATAGCGGCAACGGTAGCTGTAGGCGTCTCTGGTACACGCCCGACTCAGAATACAAGAGAAAGAAAAAAGTGCGACGTTTGAAGAAGCAATTTGTGCATCTGCAATCAGATTTTGATCTTTGCCGGGAAAATGGCGGGAGAGTGTTGTCCAACGATGGATCTGCTGCGGTCGGAGCCAATGCAATTGGCGCAACTCATCATCCCTATCGAATCGTCTCGCCACGCCATCTCCTACCTCGGCGATCTTGGCCTTTTCCAATTCAAAGATGTCAGAGTCTGCTCTCGTTTTCCAGCGTTGGTTTGCATTTCCTTTTTTTTTTTTTCCTTATTGTCTGTTCTTTTTTGGGAACTCTGTTATTTTTCAGCTCAATGCGGAGAAGAGCCCATTCCAGCGAACATATGCCACTCAGGTGCATTCATGGATCATTTCCTATTTTTGAATTAACTTATCATTGCCATGGTTTCTGTGGTTTTTCAAGTAATTGGAAAAATAATTTGGTCTATTTTGAAATATTCTGTTAGAATTTGAAATTTAAATGATTTCATGCAGATCAAACGGTGTGGAGAAATGGCTCGCAGGCTACGTTTCTTCAAGGAGCAAATGAAGAAGGCTGGCTTGTCGCCCTCAGCAAGGTCTACAACAGGCAATGATATTGATCTCGATAACTTGGAGGTAGTTTTTTCAGGAGTTGACTTGAGATCTTGATCTTTTGCCCTTTCTATGGTCTATATTGAATCATTTTCTTCCCTCTATGGGGTGTGTGTTTGTGCATGGATGTTTCCAGATCAAACTCGGTGAACTTGAAGCCGAGCTACTAGAAATTAATGCAAACAATGAACATTTACAACGCACTTACAGTGAATTATTAGAATATAAACTTGTTCTGCAGAAGGTATGGCTTTGTTTTACTGCTATTGCAGTCAGTTTTATGGAAGCATTGGTTGCATTATTGGGAAATTTGATGCCTCAACTCTATTCTTTTCTATCCTTTCCTATTGTCTGTCTTGTATAATTCTAAGCGCAAGTCTGCTCTACTTAAGATTGTGATTTCTCTTTCCCCCTCATCAGATCAGTTATCATGGCATTGCTTTCCTTCATGTGATCCATAAAGTGAACTTGAGTTGTTTACTCATTTCAGGCTGGCGAGTTTTTCAATTCAGCTCAAAGCAGTGCTGCTGCTCAGCAGAGACAATTTGAAAGGCAGCACAGTATTGAAAAATCCATTGACAGTCCATTATTACTCGAACAAGTGCAGCCTTGTACTTTTCTGTTTCATTTTTTTTGTTTTCAGATGAAATTCTTTTTTTCTTTGCCTATCGATGATGCTTAGGGCTTTATCTGTAGGAAATGACAACAGATCCATCAAAGCATGTTAAGCTTGGGTTTGTTAGTGGTCTTGTTCCTAGAGAAAAATCGATGACCTTTGAAAGGATTCTGTTTCGTGCAACCCGGGGTAATGTGTTTCTGAAGCAAGCTGTGGTCAATGACCCTGTTGTTGATCCTGTGTCAGGAGATAAGGTTAATACTCAATAACATACCATTTTAATGTTCATATATATCTTTTGTTCGGTGTTGTGAGAATGCATGGTAGTTTACATGCGTACTAGCTTTTTGATGGCAGTACACATGCACACAGGATGGTTTACCTTCCTGCATGCTGTAATATTTTTCCGTGTATGTGGATGCTACCTATGCACATATATGCCTAGGTACCTTTATCTTCCTGCAGGATAGTTAACTCTGTACCAGTATTTCTATCTCCTTTTTTTTTTTTTTCTTGAAATTCATAAGTACTATATTACAGGTTGAGAAGAATGTATTTATCATCTTCTATTCCGGAGAAAGAGCAAAGAATAAAATTCTAAAAATATGTGAAGCTTTTGGGGCGAACCGTTACCCATTTACAGATGACTTGGGAAAACAGTTTCAGATGATTGCAGAGGTATGCAGTATTCTTTTCAGTGCTTGTTAACTCTTTGTACGTAGAATCAACAGCTTTAGGATACCACAACTTGATTATGTTTAGATTGACACTTTTCTCTTGTGTTAATCATGGGTATTTGAGAAACTTATATTGCTAAGATGGCTTCTTCCTTTTCTTTTTCTTTTTCAATTGTATCGATTAGACTTCTGGTGTGGGCGCTATAATGCCCTCTAGTAACTATGGAACAAGGAATGTTTATATTGCTCCAACTGTACCAATCATCAACGCTCGGTTATATGGTATATGTATATACTGTATTCAAGTTTTTTCCTTAAAGGGCCGATTATATACGGCCTGAATTTACAATCACTAAAATCCCAAACATTTTGTGATCAATAAAGACATAATGATAGCATTAAGGCTGAAAAAAGCAGTCGCTTAGAAAAAGCTCCTTGAGGCTTTGTAGAGTTAAAGAAGTAAACCATCACACCGAAAATCACAGGAGGATAGTGTTGATGTAAGTTCTGGCCATGTGCAACATAAAAAGCAGTAGATGAAAGCCCCAATTATGCGTTACAATACATGTAGCTGACATGAAAGAAACATTTTGCAATGGCCTTGTATTTTACTTGTGGTGCTTTATCTTGATCATATTGGTGGACTAGCTGCAGTAATATTCTATTTTTTCTAATTTTGACTCTGTCTGTCTTTAATTACAAACACTGACTCACTGTGCATTCTGAATTTTATAACCACTTTAATTCTAGGTGTCTGGAAAACTTTCAGAGCTGAAGATTACCATAGATGCTGGACTCTTGCACAGGAGCAGTTTATTACAGACAATTGGCCATCAACATGAGCTGTGGAACCTTCTGGTTTGTTTTCAAAAGCTTATGCATCTATCTTCTGTTTCTTCCTTCATGTTTGTATGGATACTCTCATGCCCATCCATATGTTTATTTGGTCATAGTCACTGAGTTTCGCTTTGTTTGGTAACTGAGTTTGATTCCTTAATGACTTGATAGGTGAAGAAGGAAAAATCCATTTATCACACGTTAAACATGTTAAGCATTGATGTGACAAAAATGTGTCTTGTTGCAGAAGGTTGGTGTCCTGTAGATGCATCAAACCAGGTTTGCTCTTTTATCCTGTAACAGTTTCCTTTTAAAATGTTTAAAATTATATTAATTTCTTAAACTTGGCTTGAGTCACTTTCAAGTGTAATGCATCTTTGAGGGAATTTTTTAACGAACACAGGCTTGATTTGTCACAGATTCAAAATGCGTTGCAGAGGGCATCCTTTGATAGTAGCTCTCAAGTTGGCACCATTTTCCAGGTTTTGCAGACAAAGGAATCGCCACCAACATATTTCCGCACAAATAAATTCACTTCTGCTTTTCAAGAAATTGTGGATGCATACGGGTGAGTCAGTTTGCAGGTTATGTCTCTATACAAGTTCTTGCACAATGCTTGGTAGGAAGATCATGAGGTAGGAAATCAGGTCTATATTGGAGTTGGTGTGGACTGAGAAAATTAGGGGTCGCAAAGTGGGGAGGATGAGGGCTGTTAGGGAAGGTTTGGGAAATTTATTATTGCCCTCTTTTAATGGGTGTATAATGGTAAAACGTAATTTTATATAGCTTTACTTGTTGTCTTCCGTCTCCCCCGGGAAACAGAAAGGAAGACCATTTCTATCCCTTCTTATTTTATTAGTGACTAGGTTATTCATTTCCCAAATGAGATCATTCATCAAAGAATTTATCTAATGGAACCATCATCACAGGGTTGCCAAGTATCAGGAGGCTAATCCTGGTGTATACACCATTGTCACATTCCCTTTCCTTTTTGCTGTGATGTTTGGAGATTGGGGCCATGGTATTTGCTTGTTGCTGGCAACACTATATTTCATAATCAGGGAGAGGAAGTTTTCTAGTCAGGTAATGCGTATGGATTTGCGACTGTAGATTGTGGACTCTTTGCTTCTTGTAATTACCGGATGGTTCTACTAACTTGATTTGTTGACAACAGAAACTTGGGGACATCGTAGAAATGACATTTGGCGGCCGTTATGTTATTATGATGATGGCACTGTTCTCAATTTACACAGGATTGATATATAATGAATTCTTTTCAGTCCCATTTGAATTATTTGGGCCATCTGCCTATGGGTGCCGTGACCAATCCTGCAGGTACACAGTCAGTCTGAGTTGCTTAACATATTTGTGGTCTGTCAATCCCATTTGAGTTGATTACACTTGGTTTTTCTATTTTGTTGCAGCGATGCTACTACAGTGGGTTTGAGTAAGGTCCGTGGCACTTACCCATTTGGTGTGGATCCTAAATGGCATGGTTCCCGGTCCGAGTTACCGTTTCTTAACTCGTTGAAGATGAAGATGTCAATCCTACTTGGAGTAGCCCAGATGAATCTTGGAATCATATTGAGTTACTTTAATGCAAAATTCTTTGGGGATAACCTGAATATCTGGTAAGCTATGGGCCCGTTTGTTACTCCTCCCCTCTCATCTTCCCTCTAAATCCCATATCCACTCTCATTCTCACTTCCATTCTCCCTCTTGTTCCTCTATACTTTAGCACAAAAAACGAAAACTAAAAACTAAAAATTGAAATGGTTATCAAACGGGCCCCATATTACTCAAATTGATCCTGCATTATTGCATATGAAGAGAGCATGTTCAATCTTTCAAACTTCTGAAGAGCGCATGTTTAAGTGTTATGAGTTACTCTCTTAATTTTGACCATCTATCCATGTTCTTTCAGGTACCAATTTGTTCCTCAGATTATATTTTTAAACAGCCTGTTTGGCTACCTTTCACTCCTAATTATAGTGAAATGGTGCACTGGTTCACAAGCTGATTTGTATCATGTAATGATATACATGTTCTTGAGTCCTACTGAAGATCTGGGTGAAAACCAGCTTTTTTTTGGGCAAAAATTCCTTCAGGTTTTGTTATATTTCCTTGGATTGGGCCAAAAAATTTCTCAAGCAATACCATAGTGTGTGACACCAATATTAAGAATGCCTTGTGTTTAATTACAGATTTTGTTACTACTATCGGCTCTTGTTGCTGTGCCATGGATGCTGTTTCCAAAGCCTTATCTGTTAAAGAAGCAGCATGAGGAGGTTCGCTTGAAACTATAGTCTTAAGATATGTTTCATGCGTTCTACAATCCTCTATTTATACCTTTTATTGATATCCTGTTTCCTCAGAGACACCAAGGTCAATCCTACGCGCTGCTTCACGGCGGTGATGACCCTCTTGAAGAGGACCACCATCAAAGTTTGCATGGTCATGAGGAATTTGAATTCACCGAGGTCTTTGTACACCAACTCATACATACCATAGAGTTTGTGCTTGGAGCAGTGTCTAATACAGCTTCATATCTACGTCTATGGGCACTCAGGTAGGTGGCTAACAACATAGAACTTAGAATCATTTAATAGTAACCACACTTCATTAGGCATCTACGATGCGTGCGTTTGCTTAGTTGCACATAAATAAATAAAAAAGGTTGATACTTCTTAGATTATTTGAATATAAATTCTACGATGATGATCATCTCGTTTGTCCTTGTCTTGCTTTCTTCAGTTTAGCTCATTCAGAGCTGTCCAGTGTATTTTACGACAAGATTCTACTTCTAGCCTGGGGGTAAGTTCTTTTACTTCATATTTTTGCCATTTTACTGAACTTTGAGATCTTAAAAGAAAGCAGAGTAATTAATCAGTCTCTTGGGAATTACTGCAGGTTCAATAATGTCATTATCCTAATCATTGGCATAATAGTTTTTATATGTGCAACTGTTGGAGTGCTTCTAGTGATGGAGACTTTGAGTGCATTTTTACATGCCTTGAGGCTTCACTGGGTGGAGTTCCAGAACAAGTTTTATGAGGGCGCTGGTTACAAATTCTACCCTTTTTCATTTGCGTTACTCAGTGGAGAGGATGAATGATGCACTGCCGTTTTCATATGCACATTTTTGTTGTATACATATAGTAATTTTCGAACAGCTAATGAGTGTGACAAGAACAAAACGATAGAATTGTATTGATATTAATCAACATACAAATATACTAATACAGAAGTGTGAGAATTCATTCGTTCATGATCTTACCTCAAACTAATATAATGTATGTCTTCAACTGAAAACCTCATTTGTCATAGTTCAACAAATACAAGCGATATTGAGGGAACCGGAATTGAACACAAGAGGTTGGTTGCAAGGGTCCAATACGAAAATAAGAAGCAAGACGGATTTGGGCTCAGTGTTGGTCTTAGTCCTACTACAGAGCCCAGTAAGCGACTAGGTAGGCCATAGCCTTCATAATCGCGGCCCATTATGTGACAGGCTTGGTAAGATTAGGGGTGGGTCAAATATGATTAGAGGTTTGAGAGACGTGAAATGACTCGACTTTGAAGGTTTGAAACAACGTTAACATCTACAAATTTCGTAACGGACGCAAAGCTATTTTGATCCAGCTACGACCCTACTATACCATGCCTGCAAGCAAAAATCCAGAGGTTCCATATTTAAACCAGCTGATTACATCGACCATGACTTCTCTTTGACCATTGGTTTTCATAAACAAGAGCGCGCTTCTCCATCGTCGTTTTACAATGAGTTCATAAAGCAAGCCCTGCCTGCCTGCCCGCCTGGGAGTCTCAGTCTGAGCTAGCTAGCTAGCTCTGATTCCGTCAAAGAAACTCCGTAGCATGTTACATCAGAACGGGAGACCGTGATTTATTTCTTTCTTTCTTTCAAAGATGGTGATGGGTGAAGGACGGAAAGTGTTTGTATGATACTCCATCTCTATCAATATTGTTTGTATATTGATTGGTCCCCCACATCGAAATGCGAACCAATTAGCAAACCCAGAATGAGATTGCCACGTTTGAACCAGTCCAAGTTTAAGCCTAACCCTTTTCCATTTTTGGTAAATGGCCTTCTCTTCTAGTTCAAAATCTGCTCTTTAATACATTTGGGCCTCTTGCCTTGTTCTATAAAACCTAATTGTTCCAGTTTCAGATCAGATTGAAAGCAAAGCAGAGAGAGAGAGATGACGAGGGGTAAGATCCAGATCAAGAGGATAGAGAACGCGACCAATAGGCAGGTGACCTATTCCAAGAGAAGGAACGGGCTCTTCAAGAAGGCCCATGAGCTCACTGTTCTCTGTGATGCCACCGTTTCTCTCATCATGGTTTCAAATTCCGGAAAAATCCATGAATACATCAGCCCCTCCACCACGTACGTAAATCTCTCCAACCCTATTATATTAGTAGCTAGGTTTTTCTTCAACTAGCTAGCTAGTCTACAATGAGCTTTTTTGTTTTTTTGTTTTCACTTGCTTATATGATAAATTTGTGTTTAGAACAAAGCAATTTTTCGACCAGTTCCAGAAGACTAAGGGAGTCGATATTTGGAGCTCGCACTATGAGGTTTCTCATTCATCATTACTCTCTCTCTCTCTCTCTCTCTATATATATATATATGTATATAATTGTGTGGTTATGTGTGCAGGCAATGCAAGAGCATTTGAAGAAGCTGAAAGAGGTGAATAGGAGTCTGCAGAAGCAGATCAGGTAATTAATAATATAAAGGCCTTATTTTTCTTGCTTTTTTTTTATTCATTCTTTTCCAAATTAAAGTATAATGCGCGTGATGTCTGTTGATAGGCAAAGGGTGCTAGGTGAATGTTTGAACGATATGAGTTTTGATGAACTGCGTGGTGTTGAGCAAGAAATGGAAGGCGCTGTTGATGTTATTCGCAAGCGCAAGGTTGTACGTGTATATCTTTTGGTTTCCAGTTCTTTAATTATTATGATTGTTGTTGTCATTGCTCTAGCTCTTAGTACTCTGGTCGTTGTTTCTTTATTATTACTTTTTTAGGATGAGTGATTTAATTCATAACACAACACAACAAAATATACAGTATACAAATAAGTTCCTTCAGTAGAACGACATTCATTTTTATTGTCTTTCCAAAAGAATAGCTCTACTTTTAAAGTTTCAGTTGTCTCATTAGATCATTATAGATTAAGTATTCATTTCCAAGCTGATACATATAGTTTGAATGAAAATACCAACAATTATTAAGTCACTGTTTGAGAGGTTCTCAGATCAACTTTGGCCTTCCCCCTTGCAGTTATAGGTGTAAGTGGACATGCTTCTTTTTCTTTGCCATTTTGCCATCCATTTTGCCAGTTTGTACTTCATATTTCTAGCTACGAGACATGAGTACATATAAGCATAAACAGGCAGGAAGTTGTTGCAGCTGCAAAGGTGGAAACAGTGTTAGCTAGCTATATAGTACCCTCTATAGCCATAGTTGTTCTGTTTGTTGTGGATGCCCCATTACCCTGTCTAGCAGACTCTTGCTAATTATTCTCCACTGCATGTGACTTGTGAAACATTGTATTTTTCCCAATCTAACGTTGCGTATCTGTACAACGATGGACAGATTCGAATGATCTCTAACCAGATTGATACTACGAAGAAAAAGGTAACGCTATTTGACAAGTATATGTAATTGGACCCCTTTTGTCCATTGATTTGTGTTTGTCCTTTCAGTGGGTAGTAGAGGGTTCCTTCCGGGAGCTAGCTCTATCTATAGCTTTAGCTTATTCATAAGGTTGTAAGATTGTACTGATTGAATCTCTGTTTTTTTTTCTCCTCCTCACCTGATTACAGCTACGGAGTGCAACAGAAATGAACAGGAATCTCCATGAATTTGTATGCAGTGTGCCTTAAAGCTTAATATTCTCTTTTAGTGATTCAAATATATTATTCTTCGGTTTTTAACCTCTGTTTATAAAAGAGCCTTCTTTTTGTTGTTGTTTTGTTTATACTTTTGGTTTGATTAAGGATGCAAGGGACGACCCACATTGTAGATTAGTTGAGAATGGAGGAGAGGATTATGAATCTGCTTTTGGCTACTCATCAAATGGAGGCCCTCGCATATTTGCTTAAGGCTGCAGGATAGCCAATGCCATCCTAGCCTTCACAGTGGAGCAGGATCAGATGTCACCACCACCTATGCCTTGCTTTGACTTTGAGTGGCAGGCAGGCAGGCAGGGCACCTCTCTATTGTATTGTTGATTGAAAATGAAAATAGTTGCTTGGTTTAGCTTCGACAAACAATGGCTGTTGTTGATGAAGATATTCTGACTTTAAAGGCCTGGCCTTTTCGTCAAAGGTCGTTTCTTTCTCTAAATATTCAGATGTCTTTGATTTCTGGAGGGCTCAATTCTCCAAGCTTGGAATTTGATGGTCTAACTTGTGTGAATCATCGTGTCCATAATTTTGTTTTTTTGGTTCACTTCCAAAATTAGATCATAACTTTTCTTAAACTAAAATTAAAAGAATAGGAAGAACCGCAAGAGGACATTGGAACTTCCAATTTCAACCAGCCAGCCAAACACATTAATAGATTAGATGCCCAAAATTGATGAACAAATTTGGTAATTAGAGCACTATTATTTCCTGTACCCAAAAACATGCCTTTTCTCACCAAACTAAAAGCAAAAATTTAACACATGCCTTCCCGAATTCTCAACATCACTTCCAAATAAAAAAGGACACATAATTTGGAGGAGGGACTCTTTGGTCAACGGTCAACCCGTGTACGGAGCAAAGAGTCCGCGGCAACCTGCAAGTCCAGTTATACTCTACCACTCGGATACGCTCTCTCTCTATCTCTCTCTCCCCCGAACAAGAGAGAAAAGGGCTGAGGGAGTTGGCACGTGCCCTAAACCCCCCCAAAACCCCACCACGTTGAAATCTCGGTCACCCGACCCGACCCGAGAGAGAAGCTGAGGACACCGAATTGGTTGTCCACGTTTCACAAAACCTCTGTAAAACCTTTGCTTTTTTGGTTTTTCTTTCCCTCTAAAACCCCTCCAAGCGTCCAAGGCCTTCTTCGTCGCTTTCACCTCTTTTCTTCGTTCCCTTTCTCCAAGCTTTTTCAATGTTTCAGTCCGTCACCGAGGACACGCACACTCTGCAGTGAGAGAGAGAGGCTAGCTCATGGGTAGTCAAGCCATGAGTGCTCTTGCTCCATTCTCTCCTTGGATTCCCGAGGATGATATTTTGCTCAGGAACGCGGTTGAGGTACAAATTTCATTTTTTTCTTTATTATGTTGATTAAATTGGCTCCCTCTTGCGACCCATTTCGAGAAATTTGATCCTCTTGCTCCAATCTATCCTTGCGTATTGACCTGGATTTCGTTGGCATTTTTTTCTTCATATAATATTATGTTTGTATCTATTATTTGTTATGAAATTTTGGATTTTTAGTGTTAGAGCATGAATTGTTTGAACAAGGCATTCCAGGTTTATCTTTTGCAAATATCTAATAGCCCGTGCCATGGAGTTAAATTTCAAGGAATAGAACCAAGAAATTGGACAAATGTGCTAGACATAACGGAAGGTGAAATAATGTTTTCCTGTGCTAGAATCATTGTTAGCAACTTACCACTGGTTTCCCTGCTGACGTATGCTGTATCTTAGCCTAATTCACGACTATTAAGTGTGCCGGGTATGAGTGGAATTGCCCTGGTGCCCCTTTCAGAATTAAATTAGGATTTGGCATTTTTCAGTGCGCTGATTTTGACCATAAATAAATTCATCATACAAGGACAATTTCAGGAAGTTAGTAATTTTTATATGTTATAACTGCTGTCATATTACGTTGCAACTATATCTATTCTCCAAACTTTTAATGGATTTGGTACTCTTTTACTCTGTTTTCAGGCTGGTGCTTCTTTGGAGTCACTTGCTAAAGGGGCAGTGCATTTTTCTCGAAGATTTACTATTCATGAACTGCAAGATCGGTGGTATTCTCTCCTATACGATCCGGTTGTTTCTGCCAACGCTTCTGCTCGCATGGTTGAGTTCGAGTGTTCCACTCCAACTCTCCCTGTAGATAGACCAGGAAATTCAAAAGAAAACAAATGTGAATCTGGAAAGAGAAAAGCTGAAAGTGTACGCAGTAGTTACTATGCTCTGCGTAAAAGGATCTGTAATGAGCCATTTAACTCCATGGGCCTTAATTTTCTTGTTCAACCCAGTAATAATAATTATGTTGGAAATGAAGATGAGCCTTTTTATGGAAATTGCATGACTGGACATCCGACCCCTATTGACCTTGAGAGGTCAGATATGGATACTCTTCAAAATCTGATGGATGGTGGCACTGACACTGGCGGTGTAGTTACTGCTGATACCTTTCATACAAGACTCCAGATTCCAGCTGAAAATGATTTTCATATGGAACAGGATAATATACATGAAGAAGTTCCTCACATTCTTGGAGACAATATGCCCTTCACAAGGAATGGATCTGAGGTGGAGGAATTCAATCAGCCGAAGGAATTGCCAGGGTGCAGCCTGTTCAATGCTGATGACTTAGGAATGGAACCTCCGTATACACTTGATCAAATTAATGATGACGATGGAAATATGTGCACAAAGTTTGAAGGGAACCAAGCCTTTAATTCATCCGTTTCAGACAATGGTGCATCGTTTCACAACTTGGAGTATTCATCTCCACTTCCTGGGATGCCTATCTGGAGAACAGGTGCAGAACCAGCTATGCCAGTTGATGTTGATGTTGATGTTGATCTTGAACTTCCTGATGATATTGATGCTAACAACACAAGAACATCAGAGTATGATGTTCAACTGGGGATGGAGGTGAAAGCTGACATGCCATGTGGTGATTTCAAGAGTGCAGCAGCTCCTGCGAGCACTGAAGGTTATTTGGCAGAATTGTCCAATTCACTTTTAAACTTTACTAATGAGGAGCTCATGCTCATGACTGCTGATGGAAAAGACGTGATTGATAAGTCTTACTATGATGGCCTGAGCTCACTTTTGTTGAGTTCACCAAATGATGATGCTTGTCAAGAACAGACGATTGATATAACTGAGCCAGAAACATCTGTAACTCTAGTGCTGTATTCCATGAATCCATCTAGTTCGGATCCTGGAGTGGTAGATGACACTAAGGGGTCCCAAAATGCTGATGAACATATGGCTTGTCATTCGGAGACTCTGATGCAATCATCTTCAACAGCTTCAAACTATCAATATCCTGAACTGAAAGATGGAGTTATCTGCTGCACATTAAACACCGAGGACTTGGAAATTCCATGCAATGATGATGTTTTTCTACCAAATCATGTTCTTCAGTCATCAACTTTCTCTGAAGTAGAATGGGATTTGCAAGAAGTGAATAAGCTAATATCTTCATCCAGTAATGATTTACCAGTCAATCAAAGAAATAGTGACACAGGGCCGTGCTTTATGCGCACAGAGAAAAAAAAGCCTGGAGAACCTCATAGGTCTTCTCTGATTAAAGGATCACACCGCTTACAAGAAATGAATCCAAAACCTCCACTGGATAATTTTGGGGTTAAATTTGAGCTGTCCAAGACTGACCCCAGTGAAGTGGCTTCTAAGAATCCAGGTCATGTGAGTGAAGGTCTGGGTCAGATTTATTCAGCCAATCCAAATACAAATCCTGTACCTGGAATTCTGAAGGAAGAGACTAGACAAAGTATATTGGCAAAGCACCTCAGCTATAACTCAACTGAGCTTCATATGGAGAAGCCAGATCTTGATTATAATAGCTTTAAAAGCTATCCTCGGACAAATGCTCGTGTCAGTAAACAGGAGCTTGATCCAACTGCTACAAGTAGAGATCATGAAGCATTACATGCAGAAGTGATGCCCGAGCATGATGTTGTCTCAGAACCAGAATTAAGCCCACGGACGTCATATCAACTGGGGCTTTTTGAGAGTGATGATGATGTACCATGTTATTCGGATATAGAGGCAATGGTGAGTCCTAAACGCCCATCATCTAGTTGATAGGTGTTTATTTTGCTTTCAATTTCTTAATTTATCTTTCAGTTTCCTTGACTATTGTTCCACCTGCAGATACTTGATATGGATTTGGATCCAGATGACCAGGACTTGCATTCTCATGAGGAAGGTAAGACTCAGTCTAGCTGTTTTTCATTTGATTACCAGCTGAGTACTTAAGTTTTTTATACAAGAACTTATATGCACTTCTCTTCTGCCAGTCAAATCCTCTAAAAACTGGTACACATTAATTTAATGTGTTAGTTTAATGATTGAATCCATTTATTTTTCTTGGGTTTGGAATTTTCTGTGTTTTATAAGCTTGCTTCTTCAGATGTTTGTTTAATTGTATGTGACATACATGCTTAACTGACAGATGATATGATATCTACTCAACTATGTAGGAATTATTATTGCTATACATATAGTTTGCTTCACGATTTCCCTTTTCCCTACCCTTTTTTCCATATTGTTTCAGTATTATCTTAATCTGTCTATTTTGTTCCTTGGTGGCTCAGCTAAAATTTTATCCAAATAAGATATGCAAAACGATTTCATCATATGCCTTGTAAGTTTTAAGAAGTTCTCTATGTGCAGTCTCAAGATATCAGCATGAGGACACTGAGAGGAGAATCATAAGGCTGGAGCAGGGTGCTTATTCGTTTTGCAAAGAGCCATTGCATCTCATGGAGCATTTGCCATTTTGTATGGGCGTCATTCTAAGCATTATATTAAGAAGCCAGAGGTATTTCTTTGCTCTATGAAATCTAACTCAACTACTTGGGGTTGGCTAAGAGGGCTGTTCTTTTGCCTTTTTCTGTATCTGGGGTTGGTATTGGGTATTCACCCCATATCTGCATTTGGAAGTGATTCATGAATTATGGAGCTAGAGTTCTGTGTATTACTTAACGACTCTCCTAAATTGTCAAGCAGGAGTTCTGTCTAGGTTATTTTGCAGTGATGGGCATAGTTTTCCCGAAAAAATGGAAAAGGACCAGAGTAATAGATTATGATTGTTTTTATTAAGTTTCAGCTTTCACAACCCTTATTCAATCATAAGGTTTTGAACTTATCTTTTTCAATCAATAGAGGTTTCAATGTATTATATTATGGACCAGAGGAAGAAGATGAAAACTAATGGTTTCTAAGCCAGACATGGGTTGAATCTGTTAATGCATAGTTATCTTTTTTTGCAGGTTTTATTGGGTAGAGCAACTGAAGATGCGATTGTTGACATTGACTTGGGAAGAGAAGGACGTGGTAATAAAATCTCTCGACAACAGGTAAGATTATTGTTGATCACCTCAACATTTAAACCATACCAGTGATACAATTACTTGCCCTTTTCATTCCATGAAATTTGGAAATGCTGATTGGTTGAAAATGAAAATGCATGGTCACCGACCTTTGCATCAAAATCTAATAGTGAGGATGAAGTCCAAAATGTAAATTTTTTTATCGTGATTTGAACGGGGGTTGAACGTTAACTGTTGGATTTTGATTTGTTGGTTGGTGACCATGGATTTGCATAGTTCCTTTTATCATGTGATCAAAACCATTTATGTAAGCTCTATCTTTTCTTTTGCTTACATCTTCTTGCTAACCCATATAAGGGGATATATTTTTCTTTGTCTTAAAGTGAGTGTAAATTGTTCTTTTCTGCATTTTTTAGGCAATGATAAAGATGGACAAAGGCGGATCTTTCTATCTGAAAAATCTTGGGAAGTGTTCAATCTCAGTAAATAGCAAGGAAGTAGCCCCTGGACAGAATCTAAGCCTTAGTTCGAGCTGCTTGATTGAGGTATGTTCTTACAGTTCCTTTTACTAAAAATAATTCGTAGCTCTCTGCAGCTTTATTGCTGATGGTTCAGAATTCTTTACTGTTTTATATGCAATATGTGTGTGTTTGTGTGTGGCTGCATGGCTGTGTGTGGAGCTGAAAGTCAAACCTCTAACTTTTTTTACACTCATCATTTTTATGCTTGGTAATCAAAACGCTTAGTTTTTGTTAATGTTATTTTAAGTCATTGATGGGCCCTGCTATTTCTAATCGATTGGGTTGTCAGCTTTATGTTTCTCAGTGGTGATTGTAGCCTTGTTAATCAAATCCATTATGTGTCATTCCTAGGGATCTTTAACCATCTCCAACTTCGATTAAATTTTTTTTTTAACCATCTCCAACAAGTCCATTTGCTTATGAGGTCCATAAGATCTTAATTGATGTATGAAAGCAATACGATATAGATCTGAGTTCAGAAACTTTGTATTGGTCTGGATTGATGATAAGAACCTTTGGCTTGATCTGCGACGGCGCATGGTTTGATTTTCCGACTGAAATCAGTTGAAAAATTCTCAATATCGATTGAACCGAAATATGGTTTTTGTTACTTTGATCTATTTAGCAGCTTTAGTGGACAGGATAGTCAGGATCCATGAATTGGCCGTCATACATTGTTCAAAGATCCTAGGCAGCCTTGGGCACAATATCCATATCAAGCAAGTGCTAAATACAAATATATCAGATAATTGGGGTTTACCCCACTATATGAATCTCCAGCAAAACACTAGAATTATATTGTAGTTAAGCTGGCGCATATTTAGGTACTACTACTGACTGAATGCATGATGATATTTCCTCAAAAATGATAAATTTGCAGATTAGGGGAATGCCGTTCATATTTGAGACGAACCAAACTCGTGTGAAGCAGTATATGGATAGCGTGACCAAGGTTAGCACAAAGCAAGAGTAGAGACATAAGAGCACCAATTGTGAATGATAATGGAGGTGTCGTGAACGGTATTGTATTCAGAAGGTGCTAATTTTTCCTGCAGCTTCTGGGTTCTCTAGTTAAGCCACTTTTCTGTTGTATGTAACTACTGTTGAAGGTGGTCTGAATCTAAGAAGGCATTTGTTTTCACATGTTGTTTAAGTTTACATGATCGAGCATTCGCTTAATATGAATGCACAGCATATGCTATACATGACGAAAGAGAAGAAAAAGTTGCACCACGATTAGGAAGATATATATTATATAGTGTTCACAAGGACTGGCAGGTGACAGGAGTGATTTTAAAGTTTCATAATGGAATGGAAAGGCAAGATTTTTATTTATTTTTTAATTTCTTTTTCGGGGGTCACAGGAAAGGCAAGATCTTATTCAACTATGAATCTGCATTTACATTCACTGGACGATAATTCTGTACTTTCACGTCTCCGATTTGAATCTCAAATTACATGGTATAGATTTCATAAAATAAAAAATTGGGGAAGAGATGGGCATGTTTTTCCAATTTACCGTAAACTATATAGAAAAGTCATTTGTTGTCTTTGAAGTTATACACCTGCCAATGCCGTGCAATGCAAGTGTACTTGATGCCATATGTTCTACCCCTAATATCTGACAGTTGATTGATAAACAAATATGAAAGTGAAACCAACCAAGATTCACAAGATATCCAAAATTAAAGAAATTAAATCAAGCCCGCTAGGGAGAGCTAGGTTGCCATTTTGTTGGTTGGCCTGAGATTACCAAATGGGTAAGCATCTGAAAATAAATAAATAAATAAAAGCATCCTCACTGAAGAAGGATATAACGGGGAATTAGGAGTGGTTGCAAGTTGTGTGTTCCCAATATTAGGATTAGCCCTCCCTCTCCCTCTCCTTCTCCCTCGGGTGAGGCGAAAAAGATACGGCAGCCCTTGCCTCTTGTCTAGAGAGAGGCTAAGAGGCAGGCAGGCAGTTGGCAGGCAATGTCCTCCTCCTCCTCCTCCTAAGGGAAATCGTTACTTATCATCCTACGCATCCTATTCTTTCCTTCCAAGTTCCAACTCCTATGAGGCTATGATTGATATGAATCATGTGTGATCTTATTCCTACCTATATATATCCTATGTTTATATTTTAATTACTTTTGAAAATAGTATAGAGCCTTGTGGCTAACGTACATAAAGCAAAGCATGCATGTTCCCCCCACACATACACGGGCCAAGTGGACAAGGACAACCTCTGAAACCAAACTTGTATATTTATTTATATATTTTCTGATTTCTCTGAACTGATCAAGTTCTCAAGTCCCAACTCAAAGTATCAAAACCCATATCCTCTCTCTCTCTCTCTCTCTCTCTCTCTCTCTCTCTCTCTCTCTCTTCCCTCTCCCACGCCCATGCCCATGCCCCATGCCCATGTGAATATGATCCCTATTCCTTCCTCAATATTTTACACTTTTTTCCTTTTTCTTTTATCCTTACACCTCTTCACGTCGTCTCTTAAACTTTCCTTTTTTTCTACCCTCACTCAATTTTTATTTATTTTATATATATATATATATATATTACACTGAGGCGACTGAGATGGGTTATGGGTCAGGGCACATGCCAAGCAAATAGCGAAACAGAGTAGTTGTGGACAATATTGCATTTTGCCTCCTGGCGATGGTGTGCTAATTCTGAGCAAATAATTTACTTTGCCTTGCCCTCATTAATTATATATTCATATGTGGAAGATCGCGGAGCAGACAGACAGACAGACCTAAATTTTAGGTTTCTAGTTGGGGCGGGATGTCCAGTTCCAGTTGGCTCTGTTTTTTGTTTTGTCTATTTCTCTGTTTTTCCTTTCACAGAACAGAAATCTGCGTTTTGAAGAATAAGATTGAAGGGGGATTTAGAGGAAGAAGGAAAACAATACCAATAATAGAATAGTTGAGAGATAGATGAAAGAAAGCTCTGAAATATGCCAATGCCACTTGTGAATTGTGCAAGCAAGCTTATTAAATATTTTCCTTCCTTCCTACCTGTAAGAAAAAAAAGGAAGAAGATGGTGATTGATTACGATGAATATTAATATTTCATGCTTATCATTTTGATCTTCGCAATCGCGTGATTACCCTACATTCACTGTCAAAGGTCAACTTCATCCTCTATATTTTCAATAACAAATTAGGGACCGTTTATAATAAGAAGAATATCCTCCTCACAGCACAGAGCACAGATCACAGAGCACAGAGCTGCACAGGTCACAGCCTCACAGGAGCGCATCTGTACAGCTTATTGCGCCTATAGAAATATCTAAAATTGGTGCTGGTGATTTAGATATTTTGTATATAAATTATGCTTGATGGGGTGACCTCCCTCTTCTTCACGTTATATATTAATTCCAGCCTCAGCACTTCTATCTTTCCAAATTCCTGTCTAAATGAAAGCTATTCGAATCTAACATTAATAAACCATATAATTAACAGTTTGATTCCGACGACCCCTATCTTTAGTCCCTTTCTTAATTATGTCCTCCCTTCAAGATTATTTAACTCTCAGATATAATTTTTTTTATAATCTGAGTCATAACATAAGTTGTTTCGTTTTCTTTTTTGTTGGAAGAGAACAACGTTGTTTCTTTAATGTAAAATATCATAATGTACAATTATATTATCCATATGCTTAGGTAAATGCTATATATTAACTATTATCCGAAAAGAAGACTATTGAGCTATATAATATGAGAGCATCTACAATCATGCTTATTATTTTTTTAGTTAAAATTTAGCTAAAAACACAGAATAGTTATTTACTCTATAAAATTTGAACTCAATCATACTCTCTAGTTTAGGGAGTCATAAATACTATAGTTATTTTTTAATTCAATATGATTGGTCCATCTCTATAAAAAATAATTAGTATTAAGTAAAATTTTAAACTATGCATAAAATAAAGCAACATTAAATTATAGGTAGCCACTATGAGTCATTTCTCTCTCCTCAAATTTAGAGCAAAGATCTCCTTATTTTAGGAGATGAATAAGGAGCATGATTGAAGTCGTATTTTTTTAATTTCCATCTAAAACTTGTCTAAATAGGTGGTTTAGAGAGCCTATCATAAATGTTCTAAGCCTTTTGCTAATCTTAATTTTGATATTTTTCAATATTGCCTTGACCCTTGATGATGAGTTTGAGTTTGAGGCTTTGAGCACAAACTAGAAATAACCATCTAGCTATAATTAGCATATAAATGTATTTCCTCTCCTGTATATCATTTGTACTTAAAAAAATAACCGTAATTAATGTGCGTGCACATGAGACATGACAAAGCATGCATTAACTTTTGTGGCACCACTTATTTGGCAAGTGCTGTAATTTTCACAAAACTATGTTGGTCAACAATTTGCTTCTTTCTGGATCCCCGGACATTAAAAATTATAAACAAATGAAATACAGCATCACTTTGGAATTCAGAATTCAGATGGATAAGGATTCTCTCCAGTCCATTTTGCTACATTTTTCACATCAAAGGCTTAAAATAACAGGAAATTAACTGTTTTTATTTTGAATAATGAAGGAAGGAATCAAACAAGTTCATCATACTGATCATTAGTTATCATTCTGCTAAACAGTACATTCCAAAAATTTATATTCAAGTTTCAACGACAGGCTTTCTGATTATCAAAGGCGTTTCTTATTTTGGCATATTAAATATACTCGAAACTCTGATCAAGCTAATAGGTCATAGAATAATTATTTGAATGAATAAAGCTTCAAATTCCACCCAAATGTAAAGCGTTATCCAAAATAGCAGGATGCCGGGTGACTGATGACTCACAGGTATGGCCAATATTCTACTCATGATAATAATAATAATAATAATAATAATATATAGCATCTTGTCGTCAAAACTTTAACAAGCTGAAATTATATACAAATGAAATGATGCCAAAAGAACGAGGAGTACTGCTACAAAATTGCTAATTAACCTAGGGTTGCATCCAGCTACATACATGATAAGATGTTTTGCTAACATCGCATGACCGAGCTAGCTCTAGCTATAGAGCTAGGTAATCCCTCATATTACATGACAAAAACTTTCATATTATCGGTTCATTGTCCTTTTCTTTTTCACTCGCCATATATATTAGTTTTATAATAAACTAATCTTAAGTCCCTCGAAACAGCCTAGAAGTGCTTGAATTGATAAATGCACACTTAAGCGTCCCACATCCCCCAATTGGAAAGGGCAAAGAGGTCCCATGATCCCTAATTAATTCCCGATAAAATTAAAAAGAGAGGGTTCTAGATTAGCTTAGATCTCATTGCTCCTCAACATCTACATCATCAGCAATATTAACGTTCTAGTACAAGCGTGTATAGTATATTAATTCCACTTTTACTAGAAGCATAAGATATTATATATTATTGATGATCATCATCACATTATATTATTATATAATAGGCAAAGGAATAATCAATTAACTAAAAAGGGGCAAGCTTGCTTCCTCTATTATTGGTGCTTCAGAATAAAAAAGATTCCAGCATCACAAACAATAAGTGGAGTTTAGGGTTTGAGTTCTGTAAGTGGAGCTGAGGCAAAACCAAAAGAAACCATGGATTAATTTTTCTGAAACAGCAAAAGATATTTTGTGTACCCGAAATATCTTCTATAAGGCCACGTACAAAGATAGATATTCCATGCCATGCCATGCCATGCCAGTGTCACCTCATACAAGAATAAAACGCAGTTTGGTCACTTTCAGGAGCATTTATGAATATGAAGTAATCCTCTGTTCCTCTATGAATGAATGACCAAAATATACCCAGAACAGGATAAATATGTAGGATGGTTGGTAGCGAGTTCCAGGCTGGAGAGGCCTTGTTCCGATAAACGAGTCCTAGATTTGTTCATCAGTTTCAGTTGCACTGCCAACGAAAGACTTCAGTGAGTTACTTGAATAAACAATAATCAACCAATTTTTTTTAGGAGAGAGAAAAAGAGGCGCACTTTCCTGGCTTGGCAAATGGGGGACCAATTGCCAAAGCTGGAAATTAAAAAAACGGGAACCAAAGCTGATCCACCACCACATCTAAAAATAGTAAAGAGGGGAACCCCAAATTGATGGAGATACTTTCAGAGTTTAGTTTGGGTTAACTGTAAAATTTGCTGAATATTCACTGACCAAAACATTTAATAATAAACCACCTAAAATATTTAAAGCAACCAGTGAACCACCTCCTCCTCCAACTTGAGCATCAGCCTGTGATATTAAAAAGTAGGGAGGAGAGAGAGAGGATCATAGATAGTTCCCCAAGATTTCCCAGTCAATATTTTATTACTCTTCAATACTGTTTACCCTCCCAGATTTATTCTCCTTATAATTACCCCTGTTTCTTTCCTTCTCCTCTCTCTGAAGCAACCTTCAACATAACTCCACTGCCCTGCCCCCATCTCCCCTCTTACGCTTTTCTCTGAGACCCATTTAGTTTAGTTTTCCTTTCTCTTAGGCAAGCTCATCAGTCCTGTATTGCAATCTGAATTCAAACTGATGAAGATCCAGTGTGATGTATGTAACAAGGACGATGCCTCCGTGTTCTGCACCGCCGACGAGGCAGCTCTCTGCGACACCTGTGACCACCGAGTCCACCATGCCAATAAGCTCGCTTCCAAACACCAACGCTTCTCTCTTATTCACCCCTCATCAAAACAATTCCCTGTCTGCGATATCTGTCAGGTATGCTTGCTTATATATATTTTACCCATAAACCCCGAAAAAAGATCAGACCTTTAATCTTTGAATTCACTGCTTAATCTGTGATGATTGATGGGTTTGTCTTTGTTTTTCTGATTTGGGTTTCTTTTTCTTGATCTACAGGAGAGAAGAGCTTTCTTGTTTTGTCAGCAGGACAGAGCGATTCTATGCAGAGAGTGCGACCTTCCGGTTCACGCGGCCAACGAGCACACCCAGAAGCACAGCAGATTTCTTCTCACAGGGGTCAAGCTCTCTGCTACATCTACGCTTTACACATCTTCATCCCCGCCCACTGCAACAACTAGCCTTAAATCTGCTGACGCTACTGTTACTGATCCAAAGCCTCAACCTTTAATAAAAAAGTCTGTTTCTACTTCCTCCCCTGCAATTTCAAACCCACCTTCCATTTCCAAGAACTCAACTTTAACCACCAACACAGCCAATAGCAATAAAGGTGGTGGAATATTCGTAGCTCATGACGGGGTTGGTTGTGGTTCAACGAGTAGCATATCAGAGTACTTGATAGAGACGCTTCCGGGTTGGCATGTTGAGGACTTTCTTGATTTTTCTTCCGGTCCCCTTGGTGTCTGTAAGGTTTGCATTGATTGAACTAATCTCGAAATTACCAAATTTGGGTTTTGTTAATGTTATAGTTAGTAAATTAACTGATTAGCCTGGATCTGAAAATTGTGCGTTATCATGGCAGGCTGATAATGAGACGGTGTTGCCGTTTTTGGAAGCTGATCTTGAAAGCAATTTGAGCTCTTTCTCATCAGAACATATGGGAATTTGGGTTCCTCAAGCATCAAATCCTATGCATCAATACTCACAGATGGGTGGTGAGCTCATTGGGTTCAATAAGGATGGTACAAACATGAAAGCGAACAACAGAACGTGGAGGGATGATAGCTTCACAGTTCCTCAGATCAGTCCTCCATCTGTTGGCGCCAAGAGGTCCAGACCTTTTTGATAGCTTCACAGTTCCTCACAGTTCCTTAGATCTTTTTGAAGTAAATCTCAACATGCGGATGGAATTTTTATTTGGCTTTTTTTGCGGTTTACTTAGTTGGATCCTTTTTTTCCCACTTGTTGTATGAGCAAGCATTTGAAGCCTTCAACAACCCAGTTGGGGTGTGGGGTTCGTACTTCAGCTGGATCAGTCCCTTCTTCTCTTGCCCTTGTATTTTGTTGCAGAATGCAAACATCATTGTAAATATCAACTGCAGCGTGTCTTTTACTTTTCATTTTTTTTCATTCAATTCTTGGAATATGTATGAAATTTTGGAAAGTGGGGAAATTTTACGTGCAATTTTGCTTTGAAAATATGTGAAAAATTGCAACATTAAATACTAGTTAGCTACAAGAGTAGATGGTAAATGACGATGGAGATGTTGACAGTCAGATCGGGGGTGGGTAAGATTGAGTACAGAGCGGCGGAAAAGGGATGGTCCCTTGTTTTGTCTGGACTCTCCAAGGCGGCACAACTTTGCAGTCGTATCGTATCGTATCACGGGCAAGTGCGCCATCACTTTCATTACAAAACTAGAAACTTCTTCTGGTTTCTTTCTTCTAGCAGACTTGGTCTAGGTCGAGAAATTATAGTGGTGCTAATTTCTCATTACAGAGGAGCAAAGTATCAAATGATGTTGTTCCACATGTCAAAATACCACTGGTCCTCACTACCATGTGGTATTCCGTCGTCTAGGTGCAGGTTTATGCAACAATTGGCCTCTAGAACGTCATTGCAAACGCACGTAATTATTTGTTGAAATACAAACATCAACAACCACCTTGGTGGATAATTTGACTGGTAGAGTCCAAAACAAAAATCTTGGTGGATGGATCATGGATGGATGTGAAGTGTGAATGAATATCAGGGAGAGTCAACGCCCCAAATGAGAAACCCTACAGTGAATGTCGACTGGATGGTGTCTTCGTATTTTTAATTGGGTCAGAGCTAAGTTAGTGCGATCTGATCTTCAGTCTGGCTAAGTTCACAGCCGTGGGGACCGTATTTGTTTATTCCACATGCTAATCTCAAGCTGGATGGCCTTTTTCATATCATTCCATGTTGCCAATCCTTACAGGGCAATTTGATCTTCCAGTCAATGGCGTTGAAAAATCTAAATAGGATGGAGCCTCTCTTATTGAGTAGAATTCCAGGTTATTGTTTATTTTCTCGATACAAAACCAACGCAGCATCTCTAGAAGAAAACTGAAACATTTATATTGCTGAGGCAGATATAAAGCAGTAGAAACAACTTTGGGTCATATACAAGGCGGAACCAGCTAACGTTGGTTCCTAAAATGAATAGAAAAAGTTGGACAAATTACGTAATTCTAGTGTAGAAACACAGACACAAGCCAAGCCAAATAAACAGGCAATCAATAGATTTAAAAGACTGCAGCCACCTTGCTAGCAAGAGCACGCTCCCGCCTTTCTACGTAGTCAAACGGGAACCAACCTGCTTTTCCCTTACATTCACCTTCAGCCCAACCGTTGTTTGCCACCTGCTCCACCACAACAACATTTAACTTCAATGAGAGAAATCAAGCCAGACATGAATGGGGTATATTGAGAACATAACAAAACAGCATTGAAATGAAGCAGGAAGAATGGCAGAACCTTCCGGACGACGACATAATCCCCGAAGGACAAACTTAACTCCACATCAGTCACAGCTTGAAACGTGTACATAACCTGCAGTAGGTGAGAAAAAGAAACAATTGGTAGAAACTAAAGAGTTCAACAGATAAAAAGTTAGCATCAACCACATTAACATAAAAATACCTCTCCTAAGAAATAGTCTCTGATGTCTGTCAATTCATCATAGGTTTCAGAAGAAAAGTTATTGCTGAGATCTTCATATGATGGTGGGGGAGGCATAGTGTTCTCTGTAGCTGGATTAGGTGATGCTTCAATTCGCTGGTGTTCTGACAACATCTGTGCAACAAATTTTGTCAAATTGTCAATAGAATAATATTTAACCAATTGAATTGGGAAAAACATCGTCTTGCCCATGGCCTCACTAAAAGGACTATTCCAGGATAATTAATACCTCGCCTTCAAGTTGATCAAGTATCTGAAGAACGTTTTGATGATAGTTGCGCTCTGCTTCAACCTTGAATGGAGACAAAAAATGACAAACTTACAAAATTAATTTCCTTCCAATTAACTAGGACAGGCCAAGGCCTTAATACTTAAATAGGAAGGGGAAGGAAATGCTTTACCATTGCAAGAAGCCGCTGAAGAGTCAATCTCTGTTGTTGACCTTCAACAGCAGCCATTGCAGCACCAGCTTCTTTTCCCAATATTGCAACGTTAGACTTTAGTTCCTCAAGCTTGGCTTCAGCAGCTTCTAGTTTCATGATAATATCGGCACTACCAGCAGATTCGCGTACTTTGGCTTGGCGTCTGGAAACATCTACAGCCTATCTGGGTGCAAGTCAGTATACATGGACAAAGTTGTAGGAGTAATTAAAAGCCAAAGCTTCAAACTGGACAGAAGTAGGTAGAACAAGCAACAGTAAAAGAAAAAGAAGAAGTCCATTCAGTATAAATACGATCACCATGTAACATAAAAACTCAATGTGGTAAACATTAGAAGGAAACAGCAGATACTGCATATACCTGAGCTTCAGCTTCTTGCTGCATTCTAGCATATCGTTGAGCAAGATGTCGAGCATCCTCCAAGGGCGCTCCTACTACCATTGCTCTTAAAGGCTCTGCAACCTAGACAAACAAATTGAGAACCATGGGAAAAAGTTATTATGTAAACCTGTTGAGAAAAATAGTGATACCAGTTTGTCATAAGATGCCTAAGAATAAGCACACAACACAATAATAGTCCAGTTCTTCAACCACAATATGGAAATGAAAACTATTTATTCTGTGAACTTATTTCCAAATAATCAAATGCACACAATATATGGCAACAGTTTAAATTTCCTCACGTACCAAACTGGCCCCCTTCAATATAATGCATTGGATTTTCACTTAATATTCATAGTATGAACTTCACTTAAACCTGTGTGCCAAGGGCTTTCAGTAGAATTCCACACTCTTTTTCAATTTGGGCACGAGCTCTTCCAAAACTCAGTGCAGCTCTCGATAATGTGTTGCCACTGGTGCAAGTTTTTTCAGCACCGTATTTCCTGCTATCTTCTGATAACTTGGTACCTGTTGAAAAAGTTTTATGCATACTAAGTGATAAAACTAACATGAATTTGTATCCAAATTCCCAAAAAAATCTCAAACAACACACCTATTTCAACTTGCTTTGAACCAGTTACAATATAACCTTCCACGCCCGGACAATCTCCTTTTGATAATGCTGTTAGAGAAAAAAAAAGATAGAGGCAACTAAGGTAATGTGATGTCATAATAACAATGAAGGAGGAGAAGAGTAGCAACCTTGGCAGCACGAGTTGATATGTAGAGTCTCTCAAGTTTTTGATGCTGTTGGAGTTCTGATTCATCTGGCACAATATTATCCGAACCCCCATAAATGCCACCAGAAAATTGTTTGAAGACAGCCTGACAGTATTAACAGAAAATCAAAAGCAAATTACTTTCCAAAAATATTAAATTCAGAAATGAAATGAAGTAATAAACAACACTTGGTTCAGAATTCAGAAATTCAACAACATTTCAGCCACCGCCACCACAGCCCCAAACAGTCATAGTAAAATGCTATTCGATTCAGTTCAGACAATTATAGATTATTATTATTACGTAGAACTAAATTCATTGATAGCTCCACTAATCTCATATCCACGTAATATTAATACCCATGCGGAGATTAAATTCCGGAAACAGAGAGTTTAAATTCGATCAAACCGGAACTGTTCTTCTTTTTCGTTTTCTTCTGTTTTTTCATTTTTCGTTTTCCGGAGAGAAATGGAAGAGAGAGAGAGTACCTGCTGCTGTTTAGCAACCTGATCTCTTAGCTTCCTGATTGCTTCCATCGACGGTTGCTTGATGCCTGCCGGACCAATGGACCTTAGTTTGAAGCAGCCGGGTGGATTTGGTTCAGGAGTTTGAAATTCTGCTTCAAGACTTGGATTTGGAGGCTTATTAATTACTTATTTGTTATTTATTTTCCCTCAATTGACTTCGTCGTGGTGATATTAGTATTACCACTTTTCCTTAAACTTGAATTAAACGTTACCTCCAACTTCTGTTCACTTCATTTCTTTTCTATATTTTGTGTCACTTATGATAAATCCGTCTTTTTTAAAGTACCTTAGCTGTAATAACTTTTACAATCTGAACTAAAACTTCATTTTTTTTTTCTATATTTTTCATTATAACAAATATTTGGAAAATAAAATTATCTTTCTTCATACCATAACGCTCCTTTTGGGCCCATTGGGCCCTACATCAGTAAGTAAGAAATTCAACTTTGGCATTGGCCCATTCTAACTTTTGGTTGCCCCAAAAACCATAACGCAGTAATAATTGTGCCTTTATTTATTACTTATTATCATACTGTATCTATATGCATCAATTTAATTTAGGAGCTGATTTCCCCACTCCACTCATTATGTTCGCTTATACTTCCTTATATGTTATTAGTAAAAGGATATTAAAAAATAAAAAGGAACTGATTTTTCCGCTCTTTTTTTGCCAACAATTTCTTTTGGTGAATAATATTTATAAACAAAAAAAGGGGTTAAGAGAATGGCCCTCTCAGAGAGAGCCACATGAAATAATCAGGGGATTGAGATTTGGGTAATTCAATTTAGACTCTCCCATTGGGTTTTTATCCGCAGGATATAAGGCCTTATCCTTAATTGCCTTGGTCCATCGTTTTGGCCAACTACCAGCAGCCCAACAAAAACACCACAGCAAACAAAAAGCAATTTCACAGAGGTATTTCTTCGGCAGATTGTAAGTGAGGGGCAAATGAAAATAGATCCTTGCGCCTCTGTAGAAGTCTCTGTAATGGGATGAGCCTCCCCTTCCCCTAAATCCAAAACAAAATAAAAGGAATTGTAAAAAAAGATGAGTGAGAAAATCATTAAATGTGGTAGTATATTAACTTGACATAAAAGAATGCAATAAATTGAATGAAAATTTCCCTCAAATTAACTGAAGTCGTTACAGCATGCATATGCATGCAAATACAGCAGACATTGGACAACAACAAAAACAAGGTTGAACGGAAGGAAAAAAACACACTAGAAAAACAATAAGGAAAAAAAAGACAAGGAAAGTTAGAGAGAGAGAGACAGAGGGAGATAGAGCACTAATGCTAGTTTCTTGCATGTCTCTCTTAATCGTGGAGGATTAATGTGACTGTCCGAAACAAATGGATAGGGGCGCCGTAGTAGACGTTAACGAGAGTGAATCAGGAACGACGTCGTTTGCAGTGAGCCTTGCACATATATTGGCAGTCATAGTAGCAAGGCCCTCCGCAGTGAAGAGGGCAATCTAATCTCATGCCTTTACACCGCCCTTTGCGCATGCACTGTGCAAACTCCCCCACCGCATAATCAGCCTCATCAAACCTCCTCTTCCCTCCGTACACGTGATCATGATCACGATGAGGATGATGATAGTTTCTTGATCCACTTCTTCCTCCTCTTCCTTTACCACCACCACAACCCCATTTCCACCAACCAGCCCCTCCTCCTCCTCCTCCCCACCCCCACCCGCCACCTCCACCACCTCCACCACCACCACCACCTCCTCCTCCTCCTCCTCTTCCTCTTCCACCTCCACCACCGCCACCACCTCCTCCCCATCCCCATGAGTAGCCTCCACCACCTCCGCCACGACCGCTTCCTCCTCTTCCTTGATGCTTGTTTTTGTTGTTGATAACAACTTGATTAGTGTAAGAAGGAGCAGTCTCGTTTCTTACTTGTCCATTTCCCCCGGAAGGAATTTCAGCAACAGCTGATGAAGAAGAAGTAGCATTGCCTTGAGACGTAGTAGTATTATTATCAGCTTTCAAACCAACAATGGCCATCGAAATAAACAAGATGACCCATAAACTTCTCACTAGCATTACTGTATCCATGTGTTTAGAACGTACGGTCGCTACAACTACGATGCACGGTAATTCGTACTTATATATTACTGCTCATGCGATTGTGTATCCATATATATATATATATATATGAGTCGTGCTATTGACAACTAGAGGCTGCCCCCACTCTCTTAATTTGAACTTGAAGAGGAGAGGTAGCAACAGAAAGTGGACATGCCTTACGTCTCACTTCTGTCCCCACCACCTACCTCTCTATATTTTTCAATTTGGCAATCACGGACACAGCCACAGCCTGGACAATATTAGCTTAATATTGCTTGCAATAGTCTGCCCCATCCGCACATCATGCATGCTCCAAGGCGCCCGCCTATACAGCAGGCAGAAGGAGAGCGTGCCGTATAGGCTATAGAGATATTCTTTAGGACCAAACCAGCGGTTTAGTTCTTGAGTCGATCGCTTTGGGTTTGAGTTGAGCTTAAATTGGTACTCATTTGTCATACAAGTCAAGCAATGTGCAATAATACCAGGCCACCAATACAATTTTATTCGGTATTAGTTAAAACTTAATGAAGTTGCCCTGACTTATCAAAATCTCTAATACCAAATAATACTGCTCTCCCCTGCCCATGCGCGGGAGTAGTATACTTATTGTCTTTTGCTTGCCCTTTAAGCCTGGAATTTTGGACAACCTATGTAACACTAGCAAGCAAGCAAGCGTAAAGTTATGGTGGGGTCACATCACATTTGTGGTAAATATACTATGGCATTGGCAATATATTTGAGATGCATATATGTATATATAGTACAGGAGGACAACTAACTGCCATCATCATGCTTCCATTCCAACTCCTCCATCTTAACTAATTTGAATCATAATTAAAGAGTACAAATGAAAGACACAGATTTTGGTCCCACTAAGCTCCAAAATAAGAGACCAAAAATGCTTTAATAATATAATAGTGCACAAACACTTTGGATAGAGTGCCGTCTGGAAGACAAAAGATGAACAAAGGTTCAAGAAACAATTTAGGCATTGCTTGCTATAAGTGAACCCTTTTTTCTCAAGTGTCCAGCTTTTCGGACCAAAACGATCACTTCAACCAAGGAAGGAACCGACTGCTCGCTGGGCCACTACTGAGGAGGAGGGCTCGAGCACTGAGGCGAAGACATAAAACTTAACGAATTGATTGATGGTAAAATGTAATCATGTCTGAGGAGTTGGTGGAAAGGAGGCTTCGTGTCCAAGAGTCCTGTTCCTTCAACTAATTTGGCATCTATCTAACTCAACTGTCGTTCGTTATAGAAATCAATGTCATTAAATTAATTAATTCTAATAATAAAGATAATCTCAACTCAAGTAGCTTCAGCTTGTCTTTCTGTTTTTGCACTTGTTACGCTTCTTAGTTTGAGAAACACTACTAATTTACACAACTATTATCTTCCTGGGGTTGGAGTGTAGTTCTGAAAACAGGGTAGTAAGAGTCGAGTTCAAGCTGCTCCAAGATCTGTTTTGTCTTCCAAAGATAAGAAGAATGGCCTTCAACAAGTTGAGTCACATCAACCTGAAAATGCCAATTCGGAAAATAGACAACTTTAACACAATGCAAATATAAAAAGAGATTGGGAATTTAATTTGGGAACTTACATTCTCAATCCCAGGAACATCAACAGGTTGAATTCCACCTAAACCTTGAGAAAGTAAGCTGTACGAGGGAAACACCCTCAGTCCAATCAAATTTATATTCATGCTTTTTAAGATCAGTAGCACTCTGATTAATCTGATTTATAGTCATGTACCACCCTCAAAAATACATAATGCTAAAACTAAACAAAGGAAATATGGCCTGTACCTCGCACGAAAGGCAATTCCCAGTGTCCAGTCGCTTATAGAATAAGCATTCACAAATCTACCGGCCACCATCTGCGAGCCAGAGTAGGTTCTTGTAAAAACAGTAGCAAGAACTTGCACAGGATAACAATCATAATTGGGGAAAAAATAAAAACAGGTTACAGGAAATAGGTCTAGTGGTATTGTAAGAACGATACTACTGCAGCAGCACAACTTGCATAGGAATTTAGTAAACCAGTAATTATTATATATATTTTTTAAGTTCAACTACCTTTCTAGCGTCCGTCCAGTTTTCTTCTTCAATTGAAACTGGTGCTCCAAGCAGAACAACCCTTTCTACAAGACCAGCTGCAGAAATGAAGAAGCCAAATTCAATTTCTTTCTTTTTAATTACACTGCCACTCAACTTATCCACAATAGGATGAACCCATTGTGATGATTACCATTATCCCCTTCTGTTTCAGCCAAGCATTGGAGACATTTGAAAACTACTCTGGCCCCCAGCGAGAACCCTATGAGCGTCACAGGCCTGGACCATACATGGAGGATTTAAGGGAATGATACATATGAGTTTCAGGGCAAGATGGGAAAATGTCTTTTATAATGTGAGATTCTTCTACCTGTTTCCTTGCAGTCCCTTCAACAACACTTCAGCAAGCATCTTCCCAGCTTTGTCTGATCTGGCCAAGAAAATGGGGATGCTAAAAGTTCATAGATTTCCCACTGCAAGTAATGAACACTCAAAATAGCAGTTTCATGTACATGAAATAAGTGCCACCTCGAGAGCAAGTTATGAAAAGAAAACTGTCACAAATCAAACATTACCACAACGAAGACTTTTGCTAAGCAAAAGAATAAGGGGAGGAGAGTGCCAGGAAGAATTTGGCACTTTAAATGAATAACTTCATTCAGTATATCAGGATGCAATTTGTTGTATTGCATGTACTGATGAACTATGCATGACATAGTTGACTGTTGGCAGGTTAACGAAAATGAAATCTTGAATGGATTTGTTGCTCTCCTCTGCAGAGTTTTTATGTGGTAACTATTTGAAATAATCATGCTAGCAAAGACTAATAGGGTAGCTGACTGAGCAGATAGCCTAAAAATCAAATCTACTGCAGTCCAAACCAAATAAAATGATGCCAAGTGACATGGTGGCATACATCCTTTATCTGAAACAAACATTAGCAATCAGCCACTATGCTTCTCATGCTTGGAACCTCTTAATATAAGAATAACATGTGAAATGGAAACTCGAAACCATCATCCATCCACATAAAGTCCTGTCCAAACAAATGAAAGATTACCTGTCCACTGCAACTGCCCATTTGCTATCTATAAGATCAGATGCTGTAACTAATGTTGCCGGCATAGCAAATGCTGCTAGAAGGGTGTTTAATACAGTCATCATGGCACCTTCTTTCATCAACTCTAAGGCAATTCCTGTGACAGTTTGCAATAGTGTTGGTCACGAAATCATAGATATGCAAATAGTTAGTCACAATAGGTGGCAATACTTATAAGGTTCAGGAAGTACTTGAAGTAAGCCAGTCTTGGATTGCAGTGCTCAATGCAATCAAATTCTTAGACTCCCACCAGAGGGCATACCTATAGATTCACTACATTGATATCAATTACTTAGCCAGTCATCATAGTTCAGATCCTATCTAAGGCTTTTAAAAGAAAGAAACTTTCAAGTGAAGAATCACAAATCAATTGAAGGAAGATTGCAATAATCTCGGTCATAAATATGCCAATAGTCGATCACAAGAAGTGACAGTTCATAAGGTTATGGAAGTACATGATGTAAGGCAGTCTTTAATTGCAGTGTTTTTGTATTGTAGATATATATTTGAAATCAATTTTTTATTGTACTACTGGAAATACAATTTGAATTTTTTTACCTTTCCAAGTTTTCATTTTGACCTTCCCAAGGCCTTATAAAATCTTCATCCTCAAAAACAAGTCCAGAAACCAATATTCCCACTGCTAGCCGCTGAAAAGGAGGTTTGCTGTAAATTGTAAGCATTTTCATTCATACAGAGAAAGGTCCTGCTCAGCATAAATTCTCAATCTCTCACTACATCATCATGCTAATAGAAATCCCACTGCCCTTCTGCCCCCCAAAAACAAATGGAAAGTATGGATTAATAAATTGTCTAAATGAGCTCACTCCTTGATCATAATTTCCAATTGTTCTGAACTCAAATTCTTCAATGCTGCCGGTCCTTCTAGCCATTTTGTTCCCCGTAAGTCCAGCTCCAGCAGCTGAGATTCCGGAAGAACAAGTAGCTGAGTATCACTCCATACTCTTTAAATTTGAAAGATAGAATCTATACAATGGTGGTTTTTTTTTAATGTGCTTTGAGAACAACCACTTGTTTTAAAACTTGGATTTTAGCACAAAATTCAGTACATCCTCATGCCTTTTCCAGTATTCATGCTCATCTTTCTTAGTTATTAGCCAAGAAAAGGTTTTGCTTCCAATTATTTCATTAGGAAATGATTTCCCCAGTCTAACTAAACACAGAATATTAGAGGGAAAAAACCACTTTTGCACCTCCAAATGATGCAGCAACAGCAAGAGAGCCGGTAACAGACCCTGTGGCAGTTGCTGCAGCAGCGAAGCCACTTGCTCCAATTGCAGGGATAATACCACCTAATGCAGGAGCTAGAGCACCCAATCCTTGTGCAATTGCAGGAGCAGCTAGGCCTGTGGTAAAATGAAAGTAAACAACAAATCAAACACTACTAGTTTTATCATAAAATTGCATCACAGGAGAGACATCTGCTCTTTTGAAGTTGACAGAAATGATACCTCCAGTGATAGCCATCAAGGTTCCTCCAGTTAAAGCAGCTGCACCAATCATACCTCCCCTCTTCATTTCCTCCCATGAGATTTCTGAAGTTTTTGTTTTGTCTTCATTAGTAACTTCTTTTATTGAAGCCATATAAGAACAAGCAACCATCACCTCCATAACTTCCTGCAGAATAGAAGTTCCTCATAGATGGCTCTACATGTTTTTTATTTTCTTATTTTCTTCTTCTTTTTACTTATTTATCAGTTTGATTATTTTTGAAGCATAGACGGTAGATAGATATACATCAAAAGGCAGATATGTAAGGCACAACTCATATACAAAAGAAAGCTTGTGAAAAAAAAAGAAAAAAATCAATATACAGACCATTTTTAGCCACTCAACCCCAAGCCATGCTGCCAGCAGCCGCAATGCCACACGGTGTCGAGCATCATAACCCTTCCGTACTTTGGAACATTTATTGCCATCTTCAGTATTATCTGCCACACAGGCTGAAAGAAGTGCAAAAAGAACAGTTACTTTCCTCTCGTAACTGATCAGGTTTCCCTCTTCCACAGGTTCCTCAAGGGGTTCAGATACATCTGGTACTTTTTCTTCAGTGGATGACAGAGAACTTGTCCTCTTTATAATCTCATAAGGCTTCGCAGAAACCTCAGACACCGGTTTCGTCTCAGGAACTTCATATCTTTCGCGGCATTTAGCTTCATATTCAGAATCCACAGGGTTTTCAGCTGAATGAACAAGAGACTCTTCCTCACTAAGAGCCATGGCATCAACGGTTTTTGTCAAAGCGCATTCCTTGTCAGTTTTTTCAGAAGAAGGCCCATCAGTAGTTCCCTCTGATAGTAAGGTCATCAACTGAAATAAAACAAACAAAATTAATAAAGCAGAGGAACACACAAAAAGGGTGCAGCCAGAGAGAAAAATAATAAAAAAGATGAGCTAAAAAGTAAATAAAATCAACCCAGAATAATGATGTGTCTGAATTTCATAAGAGGAAGAAAACACACCGCTCCTACATGATGCCTAACTTGTGACGAAGATCCAGCAGTTTCCTTTATCCCCTTCCAGGATTGTTCATCCACTCCTAAAAACCTGAAATTCAACCAAGAAAATCATGAAGCCCAACGCTACTGGCCCTAATTCAATCAAACAAAACAGAGCTAGCTGCCGAGGAAAATGCACGATTGATTAAAACAAAAGGATGAGTCTGAGTAATTAAATTGAAAAAGTACCGGAAAACGGGATAAATCAAACCAGAATTCTCGTGGATCCAAAGGTCGGAATTGTCCGAAACCGAGACGGTCTTGCCGATGCTCGCACCTTCGCTGATGGTCTCTTTTTCAAGAGAAGGTAAAGGAGGAGTTGATGGCCGAGCTTGGTGTATCTGAGACTGGTGAAGCGCCAGCGCGAACAGAGCTCCCGCTGCGTATTTATGCGTCGGAATGAGAATCGGTGCTTCCATATTTGCCGACGGTTTTACTTTCAAACTCGCAGAGCATCGGAAACGCACAAGATTCAAATTTGCAGACCAAAACGAGGGTTTCAATTTAACCGACCGATATATGCTCATTCAGTATAGTAATAATAGCAGAGAATTTAATTAATTGTGTTGAAATTACACAAAGAAAGATTATCCACACAGGCAACAGGACCCCCTCCTTTCTTTATAGACAGTGACGAAAGATTATCCTATAATCCCATTAACTAATTCTCCCGCCTATTCCTCTTAACAACTAATTAACTACTGACATTTAACATTAACAAAATATTAACAATCTGCTGTCTGTGCTCTCTCTCTGATGTTCTCAGGGAAGGGAGGAAGACTGAGAGCCTAAATCCTCTGACCTTTTCAACACTCCAATAAGACACCGAATTTGCCGTAACGGTCCTTCTTTTTTGGCGGGACACCCGGAGATTGAGACTCCTGCGACCGACACGTGGCATTAATCAGTAATTTTGTCTGGGGCTTTTTTTTAATTGTGCCTTTGGGCCGGTTCAAAATTAGGCCCAAATAAATGGTGATTTGGAATTTGGGCCATTTGTGTACGACCCAAGGCCGTTGAGGGTTTATACAGAACAGAAGCATCGATAGGGTTTTATCACACCAGTTTCAGTCTCAGGGCACTTCACATCTTCGGCGAAGAAACAAAATGGGCAGAAAGAAGAAATTCATCGACAAGAAAAAGTCGGCGACCTTCCAATTACTCGCCCGAGACTCGTCCGATCCCAACTACGATGACTCACCCGGCAGCGACCGAGTCTTTATCCGAGTTGACAACAGCAGCTACCCCATTGATGCCTTATTCCCTGAAGATAATCCTCACGACGCCTCCGGTGCCGGCGGATACGACGACGATCCCAATTCGATATTCGCTGATGCACCTGAGGATGACGGCGGTGGGCAGGACTATGGTCAAGTTTCCGGGTACTCGGTGGCTCCATCAGCTCCTCAGCCATTGCCGGACCACGTTAGGAGGGAGATTCTGGAGCTAGGGTTTCCTGACGACGGTTACAACTACTTGCTACATATGAGGGAGATTAGGAGTACTTCTACAGTTTATCACAATTCCAAGGCTAAGCTCGATCAGCTTCCTCATGATGTAAAGGTTGGTGACGTATCGATTGCTTATGTTCTGTTTAGCTTGTGAGAAAGTTAAGGAAAAGGAAAATGAAAGAGAAAGAGAAAAAAAAATATAAATTTTATGTCTGTTTCGTTTTGCAGCTATACCAAGTCAAGTGGTGGATTATTATTAATTTTTAATACTTAAAAAGAGTGTGTTGTGGGTTTCAGGCATATGATGCTTCAAGAGTGCGCATTTCTGAAAATGAGGCTCCGAATGAGAAGGTGATTTACAGTGTGGCTTCTAAGACGGTTAATGTAAGGGTTCAGAAAGCGGCTGATCCAGAAGTATCTGCATTGCTTGATGATAGTGATCTTTCACGGTTTGGTTCTGATATTGAGGACTTGGAAGAAGATTTCGTTGTTCAGGCTAACCTTGCCGCAGAAAAGGAGGGGGAGGAGGAGGAGGATGTGTGTGTAGATAATGGGCCAAATATTGTTGAGCAATCTGAGAACAAAAATGTGAGAAATGAAACAAACGGAGTTGGAACAAATAGCGTTGAGGGAGCAAAGGATAACTCTGTGGCTGAAAAGCCACGAGTTCATCGCCTCTTGGACGAGCAATTTGATTTAGTGAGTTATTTTTCTTGCTATATTTAGTTATGTTCTGTAAACTTTATAGTTTTAGTCTCATGATGTAATTTTTGTTCCTTCAATTCTTCTTTTGTATCTCTGTTATCTCATACCTTTTTGTTAGTGTTATATTTATTAATATAAAAAAACAGCTTGTGAGTCAGGAATATGCCAGTGATGACGAAAATGATGATGATTATGGCTATGTAGCTGAAGAAGATGAGACCCTTGCAGAGAAGCTCAAACATGCCACCCTGAATGGCCATGCGAGGGATGACTTAGAACTGGACGGCGGTTATAAGGCCCCTGCAGATTTGCTGCGTGATAATGAGACAGTAAAAACGAAAGAGCTAGTGGACTCTGCTAGTGAGGTTATTCGGCGCTGTGCCGAGTATGCTGAGAAATATGAGAATGAAGATAAAGATGCAGACTTGGTCATTGTGGAGGAATCTAGTGATGAATCAGAAGTGTGGGACTGTGAGACCATTGTTTCTACATATTCAAATCTTGATAATCACCCTGGGAAAATCGAAGCTCCAGGAGTAGCTAGAAGGAAGAAGCTTTCTGAAACTGTTTCTGGAGCCTTGGGTTCTGCCAATCATGTGATAACCCTTCGAGGGAAAGAGAGACTGCCTGTGGACTTCTTGCCTCGTAATAAAAAACCTGCTACAGAGAAGGTGAAAGATATAGGTGCCTTGAAATCTGAGCAGCAGAAAAGGAAGCAACATGGTATGGAGTCAAAGGAGGAGAAGAAAGAGCGAAAGGTATACATGCGTTAGTCTGCTATTCTTTTTGCTTATCTTGAGGATGCCATTTGATCCAGCGTGGATTACCAATCTTTTATAACTAATGAAAGATTTACATGACACCTTATGATAGTTAAAATCCAGAAACTGCCATTTTGAGGCAAAACTGAAGTAAATGACTTTGCATCCGCATAACTCAAAGCTACTGGTTTTGATATTTGATAAATTTGAGGAAATGTGCCTTGTTTTTTTCTTTTCTTATGTTGTTTTGTTGGTAAGTTCTGTGGGTTCTTTGATGATGATTTGAAGTTTTGTGCGTGCAGGCTGCTGTCAAGGAGGAAAGGCGTGAAGCACGCCGTACCAAGAAAGAAATAAAGGAACTTTACAAGGGTGAAGCACAGCATGCTCAGAGAGTAGCTGCTATATCTGGCCCTTCTTCTATTCATCTTATGTGATTGTGTTGATCAAGAAGTTGTATCTCTAGATAATTGGAATTGTATCACTATTATTGCTTCAAATCAGGCTGTTTCTAGAAATATGCTTTATATTAATTTGTTTGTTTAGTGATTTTCTTATAGGTAAGACAGAGTACTAGATTAATAGTCAAGACAGTGGCATCGCTTGAGCCCGCACTTTTCGCATGTAATCTACGACCAACAATGTTGAGTGAGGTGTACGCTCCATCCCGACTGCCTCGAGTTTTAGCAGCGTAGAATATAAGTTGTGATTGAGAAAATTTTGAGTTCGGAAAGGTTGGGTTCTGATGTTTTTTGCCCGTAATGGTAGATAGGAGGACATGCATTGAGTTCTTTACCGTCAAATGTGTAATGTATTTGTTTGTCTGGTTATTTTTGCTCCTTTCCCCCTACAATATAGTTTTATTTTTTTCCTCTACAGATGATAGGTTGACTTGATTAACAGAAATATCAATAATTTCTTTCAATTCAAAAGGTGAATACAAATGTCATCAATTATGCATTCATGATTTAGTGCGACATAGCAGCATAGGAACAAAAGAATTTTTTTAATTAATCATACTTTGTAACGAATAAACAATCAAGTGTGAAACGACTTTGTTTATTTGTATTCTGGACAAAACTTAAATGATAGAAGATAATTTGTAAGTGCAAAGAATATAATTCTCAGTGGGGAATAGGAGCCATGTCGCCTCTACCATAATAAGGTGTTGGATTCCAAATGCCGTAGTCTTGATGAAATATTTCCGACGTCCGTGCCTCATAGTGGTGTTTGTCCGCTCCCTGCTGCTGCACCTGCTCTTTCAGTTGTTGGAAAGCAACAAATGATGATGATGGGGCCGACAGTGACGGTGCCGCGGTTGCTCTTGTGGGCATAATCATCATAACGGACATGATCATCATGCATAACATGTGCTTTGCTGAGCTTCCTGTTCCTGCTACTGTTCCCATGTGATTTTAGGCTAGCTGCAAATCCAACCTCTAAAAACTCTATGCTGCAGTGCAGGTTATGGTTTTTGAATTTCTAACTCTCAAACTCAAAGATGCATTTGGCAACCGTCAGCAACAAATCCTAATATATGTGAAAGTACGGTAGTGTTTGAACAAAATTGGTTCTTTATTTCTCACACCCGATGGATGACTTACCATGCTTCTTGCATGCATGTAGTGCTTTAAACAGAATGGAAAGCCTAACAAGTTGGCCTCCTCTCCTACATAGATTTCCTTTCTTTACTAAGACCGTATGTGTATGTAATGTATATTGCACAGGATTTTCTCTGGAATTTGTCTTCGAAGTCATCATTGCCCTTTTGCCCGCATATTTGAAATATGTGATGTACCTTTCATTCCGTCATCAATGGCAACAAGACTTTTAAGTGAATTTAAAGAAAAGTTGATTGGTACAAGGTCCGGTCTTCTCAGACCGAATTTTTTCTAAGAGATTTGTCCCCAAGATCACGGCTCGTGGAGTTGACCTCACTTCTTGGTTAAACCTACAGAAACGATGGATAAAGATGAACAAAGTAATGATCAGCATATTTATTGTTGTTTCAATATATAATAATCAATCCTTTTAGTCCGACAGGTAAAAAGTTTCTGCATTTCCATCAATATTATTAGTTAACAATCATAAACAGGGCAGCAACATGTAAAAAGTTTTTTTTTTTTAAAAAAAGCATCGTTCAACAAAATGCCACCTCCAACAGAAATCAAAGTACAAGAACAAATATCGATCATTACGCAATTAAAGAGCCTCCCAACCCTCTCCTTCTATACAGAGGAGAGGGCAGTGAACCGTACCGAACCATACAACATCTGAGTGTTGGAAAAGAGAAGCAACGTTATACAGATGATAAGGCAGAGAGACATCAGAAAAACCGGTGGGAACAATGTATTATACAAAGGCGTAACGCCCACAGAACACATTCATGATCTATATATTTCACACTGAACAACTACGATTATGAAGAAGGAATTATACAGAACACAAAAAAATAAAGTCTATAGCTATGGGTCACTATGGGATTGCAATGTGAAGCACTTGCACTTGTCTTTCATGGCTTCAGCCTCACTTCCATATTCCCTGAATTTGTACTCTTCCTGCTTATGGGCAGGAGGCACCTTTCCCTCGCTGTAGCATTGACTACACAAACTGAAATGAGATTTTATCTCCTTAAAACGGGACCCAATAATCGGATAGCGGCAGACCGAGCAGACACGGTTGCCGTGGCGGTTCCTGTCCCCAGTTTCAAGCTTCAACAACGTCGACATGATACCAAAACCCCAATCTGTGTCATCAAACATGACAAGAAACTCTGTGAAAGTCATCATGGAAAGATCTTCTCCATGGAGTTCCAGAATCTCACTAACCCCATGGGAAGGAACATATATGGCTCTCAACAGTTTGATATATCTTGTGGCGTCGGCTTTTCTTATCTGAGCACCACCACCTTCGTTCACAGGACGCCACAAGAGAGCATCAAATGCAACTCGTTTGCGCTTATCTGGCGGGCCACTGCAAATAGGAGCTAGAACAGCAAAAAACATGCCCAAGTCCACTCTGCCCGAGCCCGTATCATCAAAGACGGAGAGTATCCTCTCGTTTATGGCTTTAACAGCTCCTTGAAAAGTCTCTGGTTTTAGGAAATCAAGTAACCTGCGGAGAATTTCTTCTAAGTTAGGCTTGCGTATGGATCTCTGAGGAACACCAGTACCAGAATATGAAACAGGTACTTCGCCATCATTCATTTCCTTCTTAAGCAACTCCACATCACAACGACTCAACCTGGTAATCCTCTGAAAGGCCCTAATCTCAAGTGCATTGGCCAACTCTTGCCTCAATGTAGTCCTCTCCCCAACTGTCTTAAATTTTGTAGGTTCCACAACGACAAACGAACCCTCCCCATTGGCACCCCCATTCCCCTTCACCTTCTTCTTCTGCAGCTGCTTCAAATGTGCAATGGCATCATGCAATTCAACCCTGTTGGTCATTTTCAATGCTTCCTTCAAAGCCTTCTTAGCTTCCTCAGTTTCCCGAGCTCCTAACAAGGACACAGCCTTGTTAAGCTGAGCACGCCAATGGTTGGGCCACACAGCTAAAACCCTAGTATACATCTCAGAAGCTCTCGGAAATCTACCCGCGTCCATATAAAGCCCACCCAAATTGTACAAAGCATCTACATGACCAGGTTTCAAATCAATGGCTTTCTGAAAGATCACAATTGCCTTATCATCGTCACCCATGGCATGCAAAGCCGAAGCCAAATCACAATGCGCATCCGCATAGTCCGGTTTCATAAAAATGGCCTCCTCCAAGGCCTTGACAGCCGCTCTATATTCCCCAACCCCAAAAAGAGCACTACCCAAAAGTTTCAAAGCTCTAAAATGAGTTGGACAAAGAATTGCAGCTTCTCTATAATACTCGCAAGCACTTAAAACCATACCTTCACCTTCAAGCGCAATCCCGAGATTCACATAAATCTGTGGAAGCAAATAAGCCCACTGGTTCCCACCGGCCTCCGCCGCCTCAAGCGCCAACAAAAACTCATCTTTAGCCTCTTTGTATCTGCCAAGAACATACAAGCAGTTCCCAGCTCTGAAATGTGGCCTCACATCCACTGGTTGCAACTCACAAGCCCTCTTGAAACTCACCAACGCCTCTTTGAACAGCTGGTGCTCATACAGAACCCTCCCAATCGCCATGTGACCATCGAAGGCCTGCTCACGTGACCTTGCTCCGTCGGCTCGGCTCCTTAACACCCCCAATTCTCTAACGAACGCAGCATACTCGTGCCCAGACTCTTCCCAAAATATCCTTTTATCCGAAATCTCCGAAGAAGGTCCCAATTCTCTAGACCACCCGGCATCGGAAAAAGCGTCGATATTGTCGGCTTTCAATTTCCCATCTTTGGCTTGCTTCGCCTTCAACCTCTTTACCAAAATCTCTAAATCGTCGACTATCTTCCACGTGTCGTCGAACACGATCCCGTGGTTGGGTGACACCGCCCAGGCCGCCGTTCTCTGCTTCTTTTGCGACTCAACGAGGCGTTCGTCGACTATCGAGGACGACGAGGCCTCGGATGCCATGGAAGCTTTGGTCTCGTCCAAGGTGAGCTCCAAACCGAGCGCGTCGAAGTCACGGTCCACGTCACCGGCACCGTCGTCGTAGGTCCGCAAGAGGCCCTCATAGGTGAGGCCCTTCTCGCCGTCGATGAAGTCACCGTAGGTCCGGAAGACCTCGTCGAGAATGGCATTGATCTGCTCGTCGCTGAACTTGACCCTAGGGTTTACCGCCACAACGAGCGCGGCCATTTCATCTCTGTTGAGACCTCCGTCATGGTTTTCATCGAATTGGTGGAAAATCCTCTTGACCTTCTCTGATCTGCTCCCTCTCGTTGTCATTATACCCTTGTCCCAAATTTTAATTTCAGCTTTTAATTTTGTAGGGTTTGAAAGATGAAGAAGAAGAAGAAGAAGAAGATGATGAAGTGATACAGGTGTAAATTAATGTAAAGGTAATTGGTATAAATGGAAAGTGAGTGAGGGACCAAAAAGAGAAGGTAGAAGGGAGGGGGCTTAGCTAAAAAAATTTAATTAATCTAGGGTTGAATCCTTAATGAGACTATAAATGATGTTATGTGATTGACAAGATGAGGGGGCTTCTTCTTGTTCTCATTTCATTTTCACTTTCATTTGGGTTGGGTGGTGGTACCAACTGTTTTCCTGTTGGTTTTCATTGGATCTGAGCCATCTGGCTGGATAACCCAAAAGTGAAACCAGGAAAAAGAGAAAATAGAAGAGAGAGAGAGAGAGAGAGACGACCATTGTTTCCTCTCTTTCTCTCTCTTGTTTTTTTTTTTTTTTAAAAATATTTATTTTTATTAACTGGTTCTCACTCCTTGCTTACTTCTCATGAATGAATGATGAATGATGATGATGGCTGGTGGTGGGCCACGTGGCCCTAGTGGGGCTATTTTTACAATTTCATTTTTTGTTAAAAGTATATATATTTGTATTTTGTTGGCACTTGGGCTTAGGTAACGCCAGCTTTACATAAAGAAGAAAGATTGTTGTCCAGCTGGCTCGGCGATTGATCAGTGTGCCCTGGCCATTTGTATACTTAGCCGATACTGTTGGTGACATTCTATTTTTGAGTTTGCTTCGTGTCACTTTGTACACGTGTTGAATATTATTCAAGTTCTAGATTGCCATCTTTTTAGTTATACGATGGTACTAACTCAATCCATGGTTAATTAATCTGGAATATTATTAGCGGCCCTATATTTTGAATTAAAGCTATAATTTATTTTTTAATTAAAAGGTTTAAGATTTGTTATTCTAAGCCAACCCAATCAATTATGCATTACATAATAAAACACATTTGATCATAATACTAACGAAACTATAAATTGTTACATAATGCAACTTTAAGTGTTTGTTTGATGATTTTTGAGCGTTGCTTGATTATTTTCTGTCATGATTTTAGAAAATTCAATTTTGTAGCATATAAATTAACTCCTTATATTATCTATTGATGTAATTGTAGTTCTCATAGTATCTTAATTCTCCCGATATTGTTAAGGATGCTATGTTGAAGGGGTACTTTGTAGTTTCCTTTTCTCTAAAATACCCCTTATTATAAATAACAAAGGCAAAACTATAAAATTTGAACCTATGATGCAGTGATTTATACAATTTTTTTTTTTAAAGACAATATTACTTAAATACAAACGATAATCTAAACTATAAGGGAGATGAATGTTTTTTACATACATTACTAAGGTGTCATGGTAGTTTGAACTTGAAACCACTAATTTGTAAGTCAATACTATTTTCCAATAGTTTAAACTCCCGTTGGTAGATATTATAATTAAACGACATTTTCATACCAAGTTTGAATTATTTATGTTTAACACTAATGACTAACTTAATTTGTCTATTATATGCGATACTCCTTGTGCCATATTCATGTCAAGAAATGATCAAACTCGAATCCTCATCATGTCGTATAAGAAAATAAAATATTTGAGTCATGATCGGTAAGAATATTGTCATATTCGCATTAATTCTATAATGGGGCCTTATTTAACGCCCATAGGTCATCTGAAAACTCACTTATCGATTTAATCAAATCAAACATTTTAATTTTAATTTTATTTCTTTAATTTCATGGCTCCGTCATTGTTGTGAGGAGTCTTACTAGGTAATCTTTATTTAATTTCATAGTTCTAATAAATTATTGAATTTATATCACATAAAGCATAGCCAACATAACAACAAGAAGAAGAAGCAAACCAAATCAAGGGGACTTGTATATTTGGAAAATAAAAATAAAAAGATACGATCCTTTAAACGAGTTAGATATAAAAGGCACAAATTTTATAGTTTAGAAGCTAATATATACCTACTTTTGGACAATTTGGGAGCATGGTGATGGTAGCATTTCCCCTTTTGTTACCTATCTGACACAGGTGCCATGGTGGCTATGGCACGCTCGACGACGTTTTGAAGAGTTAAGGCTAAGGATTTTATATTTAGTCGAAAGGATTTGGGGATTTTGCAACACGGTCTGTCGACAAGAACTAGTTGGCCTCAATTGGAGGCCTAAAATCGTCATTTCCTATCCTTCAATAAATATTCGAATATATTTAAAGAGTATAGCTGCACGACTATAGTTTGTTAAATACCCGAATATATTTAAAGAGTATAACTGTGCGGTTATACTCTTTTAAATATCCGATGGCGAGGATAGGAATAAAGGTTTTTAGTTTTTAGTTTTTTTTTTGGTGAAAGGAATATTCAGATGGTGAAAAATAAAAATAATACAAAAATACCATTTTGCCCATGCATTTAGCAGAAAATATAACAAAAGTGACGGCAGGACTATTTGTCCTAACAAAAGTGAAGTTGAAGGACTGCAAGTGAGGGATTACAATGCGAATTGGGTCAAAATTTAGGGACCATAGAGCATCCACAATCATGCTCCTTATTTTTTAGTTAAAATTAGAAAGCTATTTTAGGAGCACCTTGTAAAATTTCAACTCCAACCATGCTCTCTAATTTAGGAAATCATAAATGATTTATTTCTTTTTTTGGCTTAGCATAAATGCTCCCTCTTCATATATAAAAAAAAAATATAGTTAACTAGCATTAAATAAATATTTAAAATAACATTAAAGTAAAACAACATTTAATTATAGGGAGTCACTAGTAGTTCTTTCTCTCTCCTCATATTTAGGAGCTCCTAGATGTCTCCCTATTTTAGGAGCTGGATATAGAGCATGATTGGAGGTGGGTTTTTCAATTCATTCCTAAATTTTAACTAATGAGGTGATTTAGGGAGCCCATTGTGGATGCTCTAAGATAAAATTGACTCAATAAATCATTTTCTTAGATAAAATTTAAGGAGAAAGTGAGAAAACTCACCTTCCAAACCATACTCCTTATCCAACCCCTAAAATAGAGAGATATCTAGAAACTCCTAAATATGAGGAGAAAGAAAAGGCTCCTAGTGACTCCCTATAATTAAATGTTATAATATTTTATTATTATTTAAAACAATTATTTAATAATTTCTTTAATTCTATATTTTTATTTCTGCATTATATATTTTTAATCACCTTTCTGTTGCACACTACTTACATCATGCACCATATTTTCTCTTCTTTTAGCTATAGGTGCTTTGCAAAGCACAAGCAAATATATTTTTTTTCCGATTCTTTTCACAATATATATTTAGTAGCACACAAACACCCTTTTTTAAAAGTTCTTTTCCTTGTAGTTATTTTGAAAAACACAAACACTTTTAAAACACAAAAATCATAGAATTGTTTTTGTAGTTTATTATTTGGGAATATTCAGTATTTGAATATGAACATTTTATCGCAAATCAGGAATTAAATTTAAAAAGAAGTAAGTATTTATGATAAAAAAAAGTAAAATATTTATGGCTCTCCAAATTAAGAGAGTATGGTTAGAGTTGAAATTTTTTAGAAAACTCCTAAAATAGTTTTATTAGTGGTGAATCGAGCTCGATCGCAGTCCAATTACGTGATCCATTTAGTCGTAAGCCTGGCTATAAACACAAAACAAGAGGCCCGTCTAGTAAAGATGAGGATTATTTATTTATTTAAATTTATTTTTACTTGGCTAACGGTAACATATACAGTCAACAAAAAGTCTGTGACAGCTAAGCTCTAATCTGTCGGGGGCGTTAATTGCAGCAAGTTGAAGGTCAAAATAGTAAGCTGGACTTCGTTTTTAAGACATATTTGTTAAATTTTGGCGGTTGTATACCAGAGGTAGGAAGTAATCCAAATAAGAGCGAGAGAGAGGGAGGCAACGGTTTTGCGCCGTTGCTTTTCCTTCTCTCTTGCCTTCATTTCCACAAGGCCAGAACCATCTGGTTTTACGGTTCGGCCAAAATTCTTCCGATATTCGAATTTGAGTTTCCGCTCAATTATCCCCGACGTTTTGGCCGTTCCGTCTTCCGTTTCTTTGATATAGAATTTGTTTTTGTTGTCTAATTTGCCTTGAATTTCCGCGTTGTTGTTGCTGCTGCTGTACTTAGTTGGCATCGTGTCTTTGACTTGAACTGCGAGCTGCACAAGGTGAGACAATTTGCAGAGTTCTAAAGTTTTGTGGAATTTTCTGTGATTCATAACCCTTTCGAAATTGAAGTTCGAATATTTTCATTGCTCTTATTGTTTCGTACAGGACATTGATTGTTAGAAATGGAAGCCTTTTGGAGCTGAAAAGACGGCAATATATGATACGATTCGAATAATAATTTGAAAATTCATTTTCTAAATTCATTCAACCTGCATTTGGGAGATTTCAGACAGAAATTCGAATGGCGGTCCACCTTGGGAACGATGTAGAAATTCATCAGTGAACGCTCCCGTTTTCAAAGGCGTTGACGTTTGTAGTAGGCACTCTCTCACATATTCATGTGAGAGAGAAAAATTGGAGGACTTTGAAGTTTCTGTGGTTTTTTTTTTCCGGGTCAGCAAAAGGGAAATTTGAGAGGCGATGGCTCTGGAGCAGCAGCCTATGAAGGAAGAGAAAATTCTTGTTTCGGTTAGGTTGAGGCCATTGAATCAAAAGGAAAAGACCAAGAACGATGTTTCAGATTGGTGCGTCAAAAATAACACCGTCATGTACAACAATAGCCACCCTGATCGCCCCATGTCTCCCTCTGCTTATTCTTTTGGTAAAGAATTGAAATTTCATATTCTTCTTGTTAGGAATTGAAATTTTCTTTGGTACCATGTGCATTTTTTGAAGTGATTTTTCTTAATATTTGAAGACCCTGAACGCTGTTTTCATGTCCTTTTCTGGTCAATGTATTGGGGATAGACAGAGTATTTGGATGGGAATGTCCCACTAGGAAGGTGTACGATGAGGGAGCTAAAGAGGTTGTTCTTTCAGCCATCAACGGCATCAACTGTGAGCAATCTTCTAATCTTTGTTTTCTGATATTTAGATTGTAATAAGAATCTTATTTTACTGAAACATATACATATTATGTCCAGCCACCATTTTTGCCTATGGACAAACAAGCAGTGGAAAAACATACACTATGAAAGGGATTACAGATTATGCAATTACAGATATATATGATTACATTGAGCAAGTAAGTGATATATCTAGAATCTTCAATTGCAATTTATATCAAGTTGACTGTTTTTTCTGACCCTGGCATAATTTGAATCTTTATTGTGTTTCAGCATAGTGATAAGGAGTTTGTGTTGAAGTTCTCTGCCATGGAGATCTATAATGAAGCTGTCAAAGACCTCCTCAGCTCTGACAGTGGTCCACTTAGGCTCCTAGACGATCCAGAGGTGAATAATGTATTCCTTTCATAATCAGCGTGCATGTGCTCGAGTTTGCGCTCACACAGACACATGTTCATATAAAACATAATTCAAATGACTGATCAAAAGTTTCTCTAATAATGCTACTCCAATAGAAAGGGACTGTTATCGAGAAACTTTCAGAGGAGATTTTGAGAGACCAGAACCACCTGCAGGAACTTCTTTCCATCTGCGAAGGTAAAGGCATTTGCGTTAGTTTTGTCTCACAGGATTATATGGAACTCATGTTAGTTCTATTTTCATTAGATGGAAAGTATATTCTTAAATGTGGTACTTAATTCTTGCAGCTCAAAGGAAGATAGGAGAGACCTCTCTGAATGAAACTAGCTCCAGATCTCATCAGATTTTGCGACTGGTATGCTTTTCACTAAAACAGTTACTTTCTTATTTGACATGAGAACTTGTTTGTAATTTCTTCTTTTATTGAATAATGAATCCAACAGACAATTGAAAGTTCTGCTCGAGAATATCTGGGCATTGAAAGTTCAAGCACACTAGCAGCTACTGTGGTATGGAAGTACTTGCCTTAGCGAAGAAAATTTCCTTCACAAGGATGTATTTTTAGGAATAAGAAATGAGACTCTTTGTGCAGAATTTTGTTGATCTTGCGGGCAGTGAGCGTGTTTCTCAGGCATTATCAGCTGGTGCAAGATTGAAAGAAGGTTGCCACATAAATCGAAGTTTACTGACCCTGGGAGGTGTAATTCGCAAATTAAGGTTCAATAGTTTTTCCATATACTCCAGAGAAGGGCTTATTTGTATAAATGTACACTCAGCTTCATGTCTATATATCTAACAACTTGTTTTCTTTGGGGTGCTTTGTATAGCGTATTGAAACTTCTGTTTTGTTATCTAACCTTATTTAACTACTTTCTGTTTCCTTAATCAATTTGATGTCATCAATGGATACAGCAAGGGAAGAAATGGACACGTACCTTACAGAGACTCTAAACTAACACGCATACTGCAAAATTCTTTGGGAGGCAATGCCAGGACAGCCATCATTTGCACTATGAGCCCTGCACGAAGTCATGTTGAGCAATCAAAAAACACCCTGTTCTTTGCAAGTTGTGCAAAAGAGGTGAGCACAAATGCAAAGGTCAATGTAGTAACATCAGATAAGGCCTTAGTAAAGCAATTGCAGAAAGAACTAGCAAAAATGGAAGGTGCATTGACGAGCTTAACATCAAAGTCAATGCAAGAGAAAGAACTTCTGCTTGAACAGGTGACGATACTTCTATGACTCATATATACACAATTTTGCTAATTTGTACAGAAAAAGACAAAGAATATTTTCTGATAGAGATTTATATCCTGAGGGATGAATTTACGGTTGTATTATACTTTATTGAATTTTGGTCGGAGATCTTGTTTCCCAGGATTTTCTGGAATCATCTATTTCATTCAGATTTGTTTTCACATGCCATCTTTTTAAATGTGAAATTATGCAGATGGATAAAGAGATAAAAGAGTTGACTCGTCAACGTGATCTTGCCCAATCTCGGGTTCAGAATTTGTTACAATCAGTTGGAGAGGGCGGAGCTCCAAGAATAGGTGAAAATTCAGGATCGGAGGAGTCATTAGACAAGGGTGTAAAGGCGTACAAATCATCTGATATTACTGATAGACCTACTTTACCTAATTCCAGCAAGCACAACCGACAGCTTTCTGAGAGTTCTGATGAATTCTTTCTGCTGGACAGTAGTACTCCACAGTTTGTTGGGCTTGATCCATGCCAGGGTTGGGAGGATATTGCACAAAAATCTCTTGCAGAGTCTGAACATTTTGCACAAACTTCTCATACAGAACCTGAAGATCTTACAGAAAGATGTCATGCAGAACCTGAAAATATTGCGCAAAGATGTCACGCAGAATCTGAAGATATTGCACAAAGATGTCATGCAGTAATCCGAAGATATCGCACAAAGATGTCGTGCAGAAGCATCTAGTACGGAATCTGAAGCTAGCTGCAAGGAGATTAGATGCATATCAAGCATGGACCAGAACACTTTTGATTCGTTTTTACCTGGTTCTGAAGTTCTCATGCATGAAGATGTGCCTTCATCCTCACGGACAGTAACCATGCAGGAAGATGCAGCTTCATCCTCACAGATGGGAGATAAGGAGTTGAATCATGTTAATGCAGAGTATGAAGCGATGCGGCTAAAAATTCAGGAACTGCAAAGGACAATTAACAACCTTGTCACTCTTGCCCCCATAGAACAATCTCCTTCTTCCTCTGAATCGAGCTCTATAAGCTTGGGTATGTCCAGAAGTCGAAGTTGCAGGGCAGTTATCATAAGTCCATCTTCTTTGGCATCTAATGAGGCAGAACGAAATGAGAACGCAACACTTGCTGAAGGCTTTCCACGGTGGCCCTGCAGATCAAGGCAAGGTGCCCACAGTAGAAATTTATCCAGGGAAGATTTTCCAACTTCTGGTCTGAGTGTTCCCTCGGACACAGATGGCAGTGGCACCAGAGATCATCCTGACGCAGAGGCTATTATAGAGCAGGACTTTCCTAACAAAAAGCCAAAAGTCCATCGGGGAGATACTTCTCGATCCAAGTATGGTGGCCACGGTGGAAGTTACCCAGAAAAGATTCTGATCAAGATTCTTTGTTGAGTGTTCACATGGAGACAGAGGAAAGCAGGGAGGCAACTGGTGCAGAGGGCATTGTTGAAGACTTGCCTAGAAGTTCAAGAGGCTTGAGGTGGAAGCTATTTCATAAATCAAAGCAAACTTCCGAAGTAGGTAGCTCATCCAGAGCGAGTTCTCAGTTAGCTTCTGTTTTGAGTGCTCCAGTGGCCTGGAAAGTTATCCCCAACGTTTCAGAGTCTGATATAGAGGATAACGTTAGTGTTCTCAATTTTGATGAGGAACAAAATAAAGACAAGTACGAGGTAATAATCTCCCTCTTTCTCTCTCATTCTATCTCCCAAAGACACGAACTTTTGTCATGGGTAGTTATTGGTGACAGGTACAAAGAGGAGCAGCACGGAGGAGGCATGGTCGTACGGATACAGGGCATTGTGCCTTGAGAACCCATTCCAATTGGCGCCTTGATTTTGAGACACAGAGGGGACTAATAATTGAACTCTGGGATGCTTGCTTTGTGCCATTGGTTCACAGAGCCCATTTCTTCCTCCTTTACAAAGGCGATCCCTCTGACTTTCTCTACTTGGAGGTAGAGCTCAGAAGGTTGACCATTCTCAAGGACACTTTCTCCGAGGGAAGCAATCTTAAAGTTCGTCAAGCTCTCACACCAGCTGCAAGGTAGTGTTTCAGATTGCAACAACACACAAACACACAAGGGACATGCAAGGGAAATATGAATCTTACAAAATGGATTTATCAAAGTTTTTGAATTCCCCACTTGAATTGGATATTAAACGCTGCCTAACTTATTTTGGTTTTCTTGATTTTCAATGGGAAAAAAACAGTATGAAGGTTCTTAAGCGGGAGAGAGAAATGCTGAGTAAGAAAGTGCACAAGAGGTTCACATCAAAGAAGGAAAAAGAAAGGCTCTACCAGAAGTGGGGCATTAGGCTGAACACAAAGCAGAGGAGCCTGCAGTTAGCGAACTTGCTATGGACGAGCACAATGGACATAGGCCATATAAGGGAGAGTGCAGCCCTTGTTGCAAAGTTGGTGGGGCTTGTTGAGCCACTTGAGGCTCCCAAGGAGATTCTTGGACTCAGCTTCTTATCCCGACCCATAAATAAGAAATCCTCCATCTGGAGAGACTCCATGTCTACTCTATAGAATTTGCGAGTGTTCCAGTTAGACAAGGTGACCGTAGAAACCATTTTTTGTACATATTGTGCCTCACTTCAGCCCAGCGCAGCTCGAATGTTGATATTCCATTGTAAACTAAACGGCAGTCTGCAATTTTACTATGATTCTTTGATACCTTTCCATTGTTAATGTCTTTTGCGCAATCTAAGTTGGAGGAAATTTTAAAAAACAATCTAGTGATCATTTGCTATATAATTCTCATAAAATTTTTGTTTAAAAAATATTCATCCGCTATGAGTGCAGGCATAATACAAGAAAGGCAGGAAAAAAAAAAGACGGCATTTACACGAGTATCTTCATATTTTACATAATTTGTTTATGATTGGAGGACAGCTCCTTCACTGATTTTCCATCCTGAGCTCGAACAAGACATCTCATATCTGGTGGTGTACGTTCTGTTGTTTGAGGCATTGTGCTCTGGATGGAGGACATCAGTTAACTGGGCCAACTCTTCCAGAGTTGCTTCCACCACAGCACGCTGCCCATCTAGCGATACAGTCACACTGTCAATGCTCAAGTTCAACAGGGTGTAGTCATAGGACCAATTAAGCTGTGCAATCTCAGTCGCGCGATCTGTCCATATCTTCAACATCTCACCGTCCAAAACCTGGCAGTTTTTGCAATGTCAGGACAAGCATTATGGCTGGTGACCAGCTCGATGATATAGTTTTTCATCCACAAAACTACCGAATTTCTTACCTCAGACAGGCTTTCCACAGAATGATTGGGCCCGAAAGCCTGAGATTTTATGTTCTGCCATTTGCGAACTAGACCTTCTGCAATTCTTGCATCCATTTTGGGTAATTCCTCTGCAGATAACACCTGGTAGCCCTGCATGGTTATATGCATTAATTTTCCATCTCAATCTTGCATTAGCTGTAAATCTGTATGCTTATGCTGTGAAATGGATTGACCCAAAGGAAATCAGAAATATGCCAGTACTGCTAGCTATCAGAAGATTCATAAAAGCTCTTTAACAAAAAGCTGGTGAAATATTACAAGGGACTTTTTCGATCGAGTGAAATAACATGTTTCATCAAAATCAAACACGTGGAAGTAGAAAAAGCCAAGAGACCAAAAATATCAATGTTTCAGACCTTAGTAGGTGGAAAGAAGGCTTTGTTAGTTGTTTTATAAATAGTCTAATGCATGGTTAAAATCATACCTGCACTTGCGACATCAGATGCAGTCACTGAACTAAGCTCTTTGTGTAGATTGGATGAACCCTTCCTAGCAGGTAAATACCTTAATCCAGCTAACGTCATTAGTCCAATTACCACACCAGCACACATAATCTTCACACTCGCATCTTTGATTTTGTCAGTAATCAATTCTTCTTCACGTAGTCCAACAGAATCATCTCTTCCAGAAACCTCAGCTACATGGACAGAATCATCTCCATCAGATTCTTCCAGAGACTCTCCAGTTTCTACAGGGAGAAGAGAATAATTCATCTCATGATCTTCTTGACGTTGCACATTCTCATTCCTGTAACCCAGAGGAAACACCTTCTGCAATGCCTGAAGTGCACTGGCCTTGAAATTATCAAGAACTGCAGTAGCCTCAGCTCCAATCCTCACTATGGCAGCAGCAGCAGCTAAGGGTGAACCATTAGTGCCATCCAGCCTTTCTAAGTATCTCAAGACTGTAGGATCATCATAGTAGTCTCCCAGTCGGAACTCTATGTCTTTGGTGTCTCTAAACCGGGGGAATACCACCTCCATCAACCACGTCTCCAATAGCTTGCAAAGTCCAGGAAGATCATTGTCATTGTCATCGTCATCCTTTGAGTTCTCCAAGACAAAGTCTACAACAGATGGATTTCTATATGGTGAATCATTACTGTCTAGGCCCAACCATGAACGACTGTCATCAAGGTCCCCTAGAAGAAGTGAACAGAGTCCCCTCTCCAAAGCAAAGTCTATCTCACTGTTTTCTTTGATTATATAGTTGTCAAGAGAATGTCCTACAGCTGTTACCTTAGACTGCTGAAGTTTCTGGAATAGGTTATCAGCATCTTGAATGTGATGAGGTTTTTTACCAACAAAGGCTTGAGCAACAAGCGCAAGAGCCACCCCATAAACTTCAAAGCTTTCTGCTGGGATATTACTGGGGGTAGCTACAAATAAATCAACCTTTTAAGAGAGAAAAAAACACAGAAAAAAAGTTACAAAAAGAAAAGAGATTAGATGATTGAGCATATAGGAATTGACAGTAATAAGGGAGCTACCTGCTCAGCTGCAGTCATATGCAAGAAGGCCCCGTTCATGAAATTTTCACGAGTGAATCCCCCAGCAATTGCAACCGCTCCTCCTCCTCCAACAGACCACAATATGTTGCGCACACCGTGGAGGCCCTCTTCCCTTCTTGATCGGTACTCATCACCAAGGGGTAAGGCTAGAAGTTCCAAAATGCAGCGTGGGGTGAGCTCTTCCAGTGTCTCGTCAATTTGTGCTTGAAGATCAGGTGCAAGGCTACTGGCACCTTCCTCCTACATGTAGAAGATCAGTCTTAATGAAGCATGAAAGGATGTAATGCAAGTGAAACAATCATCTTATGCATCTTAACCTCATCGTGCATAAAAAGCCACTTAGTAATAGGTACAAAAAATTAAGAACTTAGAGAACTTGCTCATGAAGAAATGACCTGCAAGAGTTTCAAAGCCCTCTCCAGCACTTCACAACCTCGAATAAAATCAGGTGGGGATAATTCCATTGCATCCCTGGACATGTCAACGTAAGCAAGTGCCATCACCAAAACGACATCTTGCTTGAACGACTTGGGCAGCCTCTCCCTTAGCAAACTCTCACCAATTTGAAGAACAAGCTGGGTCTTTCCAGCTTCTTGCAACACGCACAGAGCTCCGGGAACCTACAAATAGCTCAACATTAGTGAATACCACATTTTGCTGTTTGTTTACTTAGAAAACGCAGTAATGTGGATGAAACAAATTCAAAAAATTAAACTTTAAAACCACGTTCTCTTAGGGCCCGTTTGATAAACATTTCATTTCTCAACAACTTCTTTCATTTTTTCACTAAATTCTCACAGCAACCAAAGAGAACAAAGCAGAAGTGAATTATGGACTGAAAGTAGGAGTGCTAACAACAAAATTAAACCTTGTCCCAAGGAACTTGGGTTAGGATGGTTCCGTCTTCGTCTTCAGCAAGACCTTGATTGTACTCTCTCCTGGACCTGGGGTCGGCTAGGGTTTCGCAAGCAGCCAGAAGGATCTGCCTCCGGCTGAACAATGCTTCTTGAGTGAAGCCGTACTGCGGTGGCTTAGAAGCCCTAGCCTCGTAAGCTCTCCTTATACCGTCCCCGAGGAAATGTTGCTGGGCGCCCAGAACCTGGTAGAAGTCGATGGGGATGGACACGTGGCGCTCGGGGTAAGCGATATGGGGAGGCAGATGAGGAGGAGCGACAGTGGCGGTGGCTGAATATAGGGAATGGTGGTTTTGGTGGTCTGAGGAGGAGGAGGAGGAGTCGCTGAGGAATTGAAAGTCGGCGAGGAGGCGCTCCGCCCATTTGCTGGCGAAGCAGGTGGGATTGAGCTTTTGAGGTCTTCTTTGGTGTCGAAAAGGGACAAGACTTGGAGTGGAGAAGCCAATGCCAAAGTGTTTCAAGGTCTCCATTGCAGAGAGTGTTCACTGCGCTTAAACCCTCTTCAGCTTCTTTTCTGGGCTTGAAATCCAACTTTTTATTTCCGTTTTCCTTTTTCGTTTTTTGTTCACTGTTTGCAGTTTTAAACGTCAGATGATATTGTAACCATACGGTGTACGATAACGCGGTAAACCTATCTCAGCAAGGTCAATATGAGTTATATATTTCCATACGCCAACTTGATATCACAAATCCGTTGTAGTCTAGTTGGTCAGGATATTCGGCTCTCACCCGAAAGACCCGGGTTCAAGTCCCGGCAACGGAATTCAAATTTTTTCTTTTAATTTTAGCCACTTACTAGTTTTGCTGAAGGCCCAGTCTGCTCTTTCTGGGCAACAAATGAATCATGTAGCCCAAAATGAAAATGCTCACATCCGGTCCAGATAACAAGATTACGTCTCTAACATATAAGGCTTGTACATAAAGTTATCTTTTAACGGTTGAATCAGGATACGACCAACATATAAGTTAGAGCTTTACTTGTTGTTTTGTTTTTTACTTATATGAGGAGATGAAGAAAGAAGCATCCAAAAATGATTCACTAGAAAACAGCCCAAGTGTACCAATTTGCAGCTTTTCTGAAAATCATGATTCAAAGGGCCAATAATTGGGTATTGAGATTATATTTTATGGTTAGGCAAGGCAAAGGAGATTAAAAGAAAATTTTCAATCATCCTAACCAATGAATAACGAAGAAGATCCATATTATTTATTAAAGGGGAATTGGATCAAGCTTAATCACTTTATGAAGAATAATAAATAATAATAATAATAAACTGATAACAGAACCCCACATTGTTTTATTTTATAATAGTAGTGATGAGGGTTCCATTCCATTGGCATGTAGTCCAAGACAAGGAAATAAATAAGCTAAAGTAAGAAAAATCAATTTCCCAGGAAACCAGTCAACATGTCTTTTGGGGGTTGAGGGTGACATTATCAAACTCTCCACATTGACAAAAACTCGGACAAGTTCGTGATTCCGGACCCCATCACAAGTTAAGAAGCCGCAGCAGAGACCAGACAGAAAATTAAAAACTCTCTTTCTTTTCGTTCGTTATATCATAAACAAATAAAAAGAGTTTCGTCCCAGAAAATAAAAGAAAACAAATAGAAAAGAGTCTTTTGGGGAAAAGAGGGGAAGAACCAAAAGGCAAAAGCAAAATACCTGAAGTTGGACGCAGAGGAGCAGTAAGATATGGCGTCGTTTCTCTCAAAACCTCTTTCCCTTCCACTTCTTCTTCACACGCTCCCCCCAAACTCCCACCACCACAAAAACCCCACCACAGACAAAAACGCCACTCAACCCACACTGCTTCTAAATTAATCAATAAATAAATATATTGCAATTCCCTACAGCCATTTTCACTTCTTCCCAGTTTTCTTTCTCCCTCTCTCTGTCTCTCTAATGGCAACGGCTACTTTCTTCTTCTTCTTCTGCTGCATCATAACAACAATGGCTATTTGCTTCTCATCCACCACCGCCTTAACGTCCGCTCTACAATCCGAGGAGATCCAAGCGTTAACGTCCTTTAAGCTTAACCTCCACGACCCGCTCGGCGCTCTCGACGGCTGGGATGCGTCCACGCCATCGGCCCCCTGCGACTGGCGTGGCGTCGTCTGTTACAACAACCGCGTTCACGAGCTCCGCTTGCCTCGTCTCCACCTCGGCGGCCGCCTCACTCACCACCTCTCCACCCTCCGCGACCTCCGCAAGCTCAGCCTCCACACCAACAACTTCAACGGCTCCATACCTGCCTCTCTCTCCCAATGCGCTCTCCTTCGCGCTCTTTACTTGCACGACAACTCGCTCTCCGGGACTCTACCCCCGGCGATTCTCAACCTCACGAACCTCCAAATCCTCAATGTCGCTCACAACTTCCTCTCCGGCAAAATCTCCTCCGACATTCCGGCGACCCTCCGGTACATTGACCTTTCTTCGAACACATTCTCCGGAGACATTCCATCCAACTTCTCCGCCGACTCGAACCTCCAGCTCATCAATCTCTCATTCAATCAGTTTTCCGGCGAAGTTCCGGCGACCATTGGAGCCCTTCAGAACCTTCAATACCTGTGGCTGGACTCGAACCAGTTGTACGGAACGCTGCCCTCGGCGATTTCCAACTGCTCCTCGCTCGTACATTTAAGCGCGGACGACAACGAGCTTAGAGGTTTGGTTCCGACGACGATCGGAGCAATGCCGAAGCTTCAGGTGGTGTCGCTGTCACGGAACGAGTTGTCAGGGTCGGTCCCCGCGTCTTTGCTGTGCAATATTGCCAACTACGACTCCTCGCTCAGAATCGTGGAGCTTGGCTTCAATGCGCTCACGAGCATTGCTAAGCCGCCAAATATCGCAAGGTGCTCGAGCGTTTTGGGGGTCCTGGACCTCAAATCTAATCGCATACGGGGCCCATTTCCATCTTGGTTGACAAACGTGACAACAATTATAAGAGTATTAGATCTTTCTGGAAACTTGTTTTCAGGTGCATTGCCTGCTGAAATTGGCAATCTTTTGCGGTTGGAAGAAGTGAGGTTGGCCAATAACTCGCTGAGTGGTGAGCTTCCTGGTGGGATTGTAAAATGCAGTTTGCTACAGGTTCTTGATGTTGAAGGAAACAGATTTTGGGGTCAAGTTCCTTCCTTTTTGGGAGGAATGAGAAGCTTGAAGGTGTTATCTTTGGGCGGGAATTTTTTCGCCAGTGCCATTCCGTCGAGTTTGGGGGCACTTTCGGAGCTCGAATTGTTGAATTTGAGCAACAATAATCTGACTGGCAAAGTTCCAGATGAGCTCGTGATGCAGCTAACCAACTTGACTATTTTGAACCTGAGCAATAACAAGTTTTCTGGTGAGATTAACGTTGGGGAGATGAGGAGCTTGCAGATTTTAAATTTGAGCAACTGTGGGTTTTCAGGAGGCGTTCCTGCGACTATTGGAGTTTTGATGAAGCTTGAAACACTGGATTTGAGTAAGCAAAAGCTTTATGGGGAGATGCCGATTGAGATTTTTGGGTTGCCGAGTTTAAAAGTGGTTGCTCTGCAAGAAAATCACTTGTCTGGGGATGTTCCTCAAGGTTTTAGTAGTTTGATTAGTTTGCTCTATCTAAACCTCTCCTCCAATGCCTTTGCTGGTGATATTCCTGCAACTTATGGATTTCTCAAGTCATTAAGTGTTCTATCTTTGTCTGAAAATCGTATTACTGGTGCGATCCCACAAGAGCTTGGTGATAGTTTGAGTCTTCAAGTACTTGAACTTCGTTCGAATCAATTAAGGGGCAAAATTCCAGGTGATATCTCTCGCCTATCTAATTTGAAAGAGCTGGATTTGGGTGATAATAAATTGACAGGTGAAATCCCAGAGGAGATTTCCAAATGCTCTTCTCTAACTTCTCTGTTGTTAGATGGGAACCAACTTTCAGGTCACATACCAAACTCGTTACCTAAGTTATTGAACCTTACAGTGTTAGATCTTTCCTCTAACAAGTTGAGTGGGGCCATCCCGGAAAATCTCTGGCTCATCATCCCTCACTTGAAGTACTTGAATGTGTCTAACAATAACCTTGCTGGTGAGATTCCGAAGCCACTGGGCTCTCAGTTCAATGATCCTTCTGTGTTTGCAATGAACAGGAATTTATGTGGGAAGCCATTGGATAGAGAATGTGCAGATGTGAGGAGGAGAAAAAGGAACAGGTTGATTTTATTAATTGGGGTGGCTGTGGGTGGAGCTTGCCTTCTGGCATTGTGCTGTTGTGGCTATGTCTACAGCCTCTTGCGATGGCGTAAAAAGCTTAGAGAAATGGTGGGTGGCGGGCAGAAGAAGCGCAACAGCCCTCGAACAAGCTCAGGAGGAGGAGACCAAAGGAGTCGGGGAAGTGGCGAAAATGGGGGGGGGCCGAAACTTGTGATGTTCAATAGCAAGATCACATATGCAGAGGCATTAGAAGCAACAAGACAATTCGATGAGGAAAATGTGTTAAGCAGGGGAAGATATGGGCTGGTATTCAAGGCCACATTCCAAGATGGAATGGTGCTTTCGATTAGACGCCTTCCTGATGGTTTCCTTGATGTAGGCGGTTTCCGCAAAGAAGCTGAAGCTCTTGGCAAGGTGAAGCATCGGAACCTAACAGTTCTGCGTGGCTATTATGCAGGCCCTCCTGATGTGAGGCTCCTGGTATACGATTACATGCCTAATGGAAACCTAGGCACTCTTCTTCAAGAGGCCTCTCACCAAGATGGGCATGTACTAAATTGGCCAATGCGTCACCTCATTGCACTAGGCATTGCTCGTGGATTAGCTTTCCTGCACTCTGTCTCAATCGTACACGGTGATGTGAAGCCGCAAAACGTTCTTTTCGACGCTGATTTCGAAGCCCATTTGTCTGAATTTGGTCTAGACCGGCTAACCATAGCCACACCAGCAGAAGCCTCCTCATCTTCTACACCAATTGGGTCCTTAGGCTACGTGTCCCCTGAAGCTGCATTGACCGGTGAAGCGACGAAAGAAGCCGATGTCTACAGTTATGGGATTGTGTTGTTGGAGATATTAACTGGGAGGAAGCCGGTGATGTTTACTGAGGAAGATGAAGATATTGTGAAATGGGTGAAGAGGCAATTGCAGAGAGGTCAAGTTTCAGAGCTGCTGGAGCCAGGGCTGCTTGAGCTAGACCCTGAATCATCGGACTGGGAAGAGTTCTTGCTGGGAGTGAAGGTGGGGCTTCTCTGCACGGCTCCTGATCCGCATGATAGACCATCCATTGCTGACGTCGTCTTCATGCTCGAAGGTTGCAGAGTCGGCCCTGACATCCCGTCCTCAGCCGATCCAACCTCACTGCCTTCACCAGTCTAATTCTTATTTATTTATTAGAATATTAATGTTCGGGGAAAAGAATGACGCATTAATATTTAAAAGGTTTGATTAATTCCAATTTCTTTTCTAATTTTGCTCAACTACATAACTTTTCACCTGACGGCGGCAAGGGAAAAGGGAGGGACCCTCCGCTCCGCTCCATAGTCAAACTAAGATTTTCCATTTATTTATTTAATTATTTCCCGCCAAAACGCTAATGGTTAATCGGGATGAGCCACGTGTCAAGTTCTAAAGAGAGGGGCACGTAGCCGTTAAGATATGACGTCGGCCTCTTTTATCGGTAAAGGCAACGAGGCGTCAGATTCTTTGGGCCGTGCACGTCGGATTGATTAGGGGAAAGTGTTGACCAGCATGTGGCCCCTGACCGGTCCAAAGCACTTGATGTGAAACAAGACTATTTTTCTTCCTTTTTTATTTTTTTATTTCTTTTAAAATAAAATTCTTTGTGGTGGGTATGTTTTGGGGAAGCAAATAATTTGACGGTACACTACACGGGAACTTGAAGGGTTCTGGGTTGTGGGTCCCACGCCCACACTGCATCAGGAGAACCGGTCAGTAGTAACTCAGAAGTTCAGAGATGATAATAAGAAGTTGCAGAGTACGTGATGAGAAAGCAGCAAGTGGAAAGTGGAGAAGTTTTTAAGGGTAAAAATCCTTGTGACTTTAAGTGCCCAATAACTGAGACCGATACCGCATTCAGTCGGCTCATGAAAACGAACAGACCATTCATTCAATTGAAATGGCAGCAGTACCACTCACTGTTCAATTGGAAGACATGTCGTTTTCACTATTTTTATTTTTATTTTTTCATTTCAAACATCTCAATAACTACTCACAAAAAGGCAGCTGTACACTTAAATATTTGTATATCAACTATAACATACTACTGACAGAATGTGTAAAGAATAGTGGTAAAAGTAAATCTACCGTTGTTAATGTACAGACTTACATTACCCGTAGGTATTTATACATACACGAATATTACAAATGCACTTGAAAGAATTGAAAGATTTAATCTGTGAAATTTCCATGACTCCTATTGACTACCGGGGACTCTTTACTTTGTACAAAGAAAAGGAGAGAACAACTAAATACTCTTTTCAGGCAGATGACAAACCTTCAGGTAACGATTCAACGTCAGGGTCAGGAGAAAGAAATCTTCGGCAAGCATACAAAACAGCTGAATGGAAACGATCCGGTTGGTCTATGAATACAAAGTGCCCAGCCTGCAGTTATTTATCAGAAACATGTTATTAATTGAAGCCAGTTTATCGTGTAATCGAATTAATAAGAAGCAAGAGAATAGAAAAGAGAGGGAGAAGGAGCAAGAGAAAGTGAGAGAGAGTCACACCTCAGGAACCCTAATTATCTCACACGGAACCTTCATATGCTTGCCAGCTTCTTGAGCCCCTTGGTAGTTCATCCAGTCTAGATAGCCATAAATGAAAGTAGTTGGCACTTTCCACTCTGGTGCACTGTACATAAAAGAGGTGGAATACACGTTTACCCTTCACTAAAAGCAATTTTATTACAACAATCTTCCCACTCTTCTATGATATTCGGAAAAGATAAGTATCATCGAATCGAACCTGTGAATAAGGGGACTCCTAGCAAACGCTCCAAAAGAAAATATATACTTTAAGCACAGCTCCCCACTAGCTTTGGCTGCTAAAGTATGGTATACATAATCTTCAATTGGAAAAAAGCAACCATCAGAATCTTAGAAAGGATATGTGTGTTCTTCACACAAACAACTGTATGTAAAATAACCTGTTAACAGTCCGGATTCCTCTTCAGTAAGCGTGGTCCCTGTTGAATAAGAACCGAATCTAGTACTGGTGTAACTCCGAACAAGATTTGGACCCAAGGGCCCTAACCCTCTGCATGGTAAACATATACAAACTTCAGATCTAAGGACGGAATAATATGAACCACCTGTTTCCCTGTTTTATCTCTAACTCATCACTAATCTTTGGACGAAATGGAGGCATGAGATATAAGGTCTTAAGACCTTCTGAAGGAAGGTGGGCATTCATTAACATAGATGCAAATGTACACACTGATTGTATGTCTGCACACATCCAATGCTTGCAACATGTGTTGTAAATGTTCAAAGTGTGCAAATACCAGATGAACAAGAGACCGAATCCATAACTAGAGACAGGTGCACGAAATGGATATACTTACCATGCATAATACCGTTTTGCAAATTGTATTGAAATTTGGGAGAGGGAAGGCAAAAATATGTATTTACCTGACTAACTTCTGAGGAGTAAAATTAGACTCCCACAAATGGTTGAAAATTGCTCCTTTCCATGTTGCTTTGAACTGGGTAACCCACTGAGATTTTGTGTCTGACTCGGATGAAAACCCAGCAGGCCCCACTAAAATCAAATGCTGAATGTGCTCAGGATGCTATTACATAAATATAAATCAAGATCACAAATACAGAAACTGCCACAATCATTCCTAGATTCAAAGATCAATATGGAATAACAAATACCTTCAAAGCATACTTAGATGCAACGTACCCACCAAATGAATGCCCAAGTAATATAAAGTTGCTGAGGTTCTTGGCTTTTCGCCATTCTTCAAAAGAATCAATGAACCATGCCTCAGTTTCTGCATTGCAAATTGCAAGTTCAGAAACAAATGGAACATATTTCATTGGCATTCTTGCAAAATTATATCAAATAAACTTTTGGCAATTGGCATAGTAAGTAAGTAACATTATAACTTGTGGCACAAATATTAGTATCTAATGACAGTGTAAAACTACCTTCAGTGCTTTTGCATGTAAAATCAGGCCTGCTTGAACCGCCCCAACTGTAAAGAAGATTAAACCAAGGATTTGAGAACAAAATGTCTCATAAAATAAACCCAAGAAAGCACTACCCAACATGGTACAAAAGGTTAATAATGTTTAACAGTAAACTTAAAGGGAAGCTGTGCGTATTCATGCAGTTTTCGACGTCAGAAGGAAAAGAAACCAAAGCAGGGAAAAGAATAGCCAATTTTGATGCAACTCTAAAATAAAAGCCTGCAAACAGAACATCAGGAAGGGAGGTCTTTTACATATTAGCATCAACAGAGCTAGAACAATTTGTATCCCAATAAAGTCCATAGTAGATACTGACAACTTGGAATTGTAAAAGTTATGTTCCCTCATCATGGTGGCATAGATGTTTTAAGTTTTAAAAGTACAACCGAGAACAAAAAAGGTCGGCTGCAATTTACGGAATGAACTTAAAGCATGACAACGTTAATAACAGCTCTGAAAGAGGGGTTACAACAAACAAGGGAACATAGAATAAATTCCAAGTATCACGATAAAAATAGCTCACCCAAGTTGATCAATGGCAATGACCCTGAACCGACTGGCAAGGGCATCAAAATTTCTAAAGAAGAAACCTTGAGAAGCACCATATCCGTGAATCATCACAAGAGTAGGAGAACCCTCTTTGCTGTCAAATGAAACCGTGTTGATACACCTTTCTTCATTGCTTTCAGATCGAAACCACCTCACTTTGGAGCCAGGCGGTCCAGAACCTATATTCACCCGTTCTTGAACGTAAGGGGTCCTGCAAAATTCAAGAAATTCGCATAATTTGTCAAAATTCAACCTTCTGAACCGATCAAAAGATTGAAGAAGTTGCAACGTCAGAGCTTGATCAAACAAAACTCGAAAGAAAATTGAGAAATTAGGCAACTTCAACTTCAAATTGGGGTTGTTAGGAAAGAAATTCAGAAAATTCATCTGGGTCATGAAACTAACAAAATCACTAGTTTCCATTTCAGTACATTTCCAACCGAAAAACAGACAAATCTGCAACCAAATGAACATGGAGGGATTGAAAGAAGAGAAACATAGGTGGGTTATGATTACTTGACAAGAGAGAGGAGGCGCTTCTCGGCGGCAATGATCTTATCGGTGGAGGTGGGGATCCAACGGAGGACAGAAGGCCAGATGGATTTTGATTTTAATTTTGCATTTTCTGCAGCAACAGCAGCAGTAGAAGAAGCAGCGGAGGTTTCTCGTTGGGCGGACCTGCTAATTTCGTCGGCCATTCTCGACGACAGTCTACGCAGGTTCATACGCTTTCAAAATGCCTTGTAATTTGGATTTGTCTGCGATTATAACCAACTACTTGTTTTTATATATGCCCCTGCTTCTTTGCCAATTTTCGCGCTTTATAGACCCCGACGGAGTCGGGATAGAAGAGCTTCGATTCTTCGAAGGCGGCTTGGGCATTGCCACGTGTTAGGATCACTTGCGTAATCAGTGACTATAATTCAATCAAATAAAAGAGGCAGAGGGGGACCATGCCGTAGGCAACAGAAACGAACTTACCAAGTTAGCTTGTTAACGAAGAAATGCGGAAAATTTAGCACCAAAACAAAAAAATTGCGGAAAATGTGTAAAAATAATTTCTGGGTCCAAAATATAAAACCAAAATTCCACCTATTTGTTGAATGTTGAAGCCATGCCATTGGGTGCTACTATAGAAGAACACAACAAGAATCTTGGTTGCTGATTCCCGTCCTTGAAGATCCATCATTTGGTCTTCGTTTTCCAAAAGTTATTTTCTTTCGCGGCCCAAAATCTTGCAGTAGTTGAATGCTGGGCTCGATCCAAACACATAGAACTCCATAATCATTATTATATTACGTTCACTTCACCACTTTAGAGCATCCACAATGATGCTCTGTATTTCTTAGCTAAAATTTAACTAAAAATATAAGAAAGCTATTTTAGAAACTCTCTAAAAAAATTCAACTCCAACCATACTCCCTAATTTAGAGAGTCATAAATGCTATAACTTTTTTTTGATTGGTTCATCTCTATTAAAAAATAAAATAAAAAATAGTTAGCATTGAATAAAGGTTTGAAATACTCATTAAATAAAGCAGCATTAAATTATAGGGAGCCACTATGAGTCATTTCTCTCTCCTCAGATTTAGGAGCTCCTAGAAGACTCCATATTTTAAGAGGTGAATAACGAGTATGGTTGGAGTAGCATTTTTACAATTGCTCCCTAAAATTTGTCTAAGGAGATGATTTAGGAAACCCATTGTGGATGCTCTTAATACACTCTTATGTTTTGTTTTGATGGACTACTTTCAAGTTCCAAACAACTTCAAAGTGAAGGAATTTGTCAACTATCCTGTTTTGTTGATGCATTTAGTTGGGTGCAACTTAGTTCTGGGACGCAAAAGAGACAAAAACCTTCAGATAGAAGCATCATATTCCTTAGAAAACCATCCAAACAAGAACAAAATCAAATCTCCAATTCAGATTAGTCCCTGAAAAGTCCATCATGTTCAACAATAAATCAAAGACACCCGATCCAATTTTGCATCTCAATAATTTGGATGCGAGATTTAAGTTTGGAGAAAAGGTCACTCGAGATCTGAGATCAAGGATGTAGGAGCAGCTTCAACTCCCAAAAATGGCAGAAGATTGAACTGAAGATTGGGATACAAGTCCAACTTAAAAGTTCCCTCTCATTTTCAAAATTCTGTTTCAGATTTTACTAATCAGGTTAGTTACATCATATGGAACTTTAGATTCAGCATAATCCCAACAAATCTAGAGAGGTAGAATACGAAGAAATGAAATTAACACAATGATACAGGCGGTATATATAATTCCCAACAAATTAATGTCAATTCGATTTCTCAATACAGGCATGGACTCATGAAACACATCTCAAACTTATTCAGAAGTACAACTAATTGCTAGCCCTATATCTACCTTTGGCGCATAACTACTACCAATCCACCCAGTAGACATCGACGGATCACTCACACCATACAAGAATCTGTAATGCACCTCCCAAAAAGAAACTACAACTTCAAACAAAACAGTAAAGTAGCTCTTAATAAATAGCAGCAACCCAACAAAACCACCTAGCACACCTTCTAGTCGGCCCTTGACTGACCCGATCGGGAAGAGAGAATGATGCCAACAATGAGACCATACAGGGCAAGTGCTTCAGCAAAAATGAGAATGAGGATCATCCCAACAAAAAGCTTTGGCTGCTGGGCGTTGGCTCTGCATAGTACAAAAACACATTAAGAAGAGGAAACTTCCAACCAAAACGCGACAAGACACCAAAATTGGTATCCTTTCAAAACAAATTTCGTGCAAAACTAAAAACATGGTAGTAAAAACTACGCTTAGCACCGAACAAACTACTAATATCCTGAACAATTCAAGCAAAATAAACCACATCAAACTCGGTTCTCAGACAATCAAATCGATATTCGCACTCTCAAGCATCTTAAACCAATACAAAACCTTTAATAATGGAGATTTGTATGCGCAAATGTAGAGAGTTTACCTAACACCAGCATCACCGACAATGCCAATAGCCATACCAGCAGAGAGGCCAGCAAGGCCACAAGCGAGACCAGAGGAGAGATGGGCGTAGCCATCGAAGAGGTAATAGGATTTGGCCTTGGGGTTGATGCCCGTACTGATGATGACGGCGATGATAAGGCCGTAGATACCCAGCACACCAGCCATAACCACCGGCACGATCGACTTCATCACCAGCTCCGGCCTCATCACTCCCATCGACGCCACACCTACTCCGCTCTTCGCTGTTCCGTATGCTGCTCCCATACCTGTAGAACATACAAAGAACGCACTCGATCAAATCCCTGCGTCCGCATCAACAAAAACCCTAGATGGCTAGATCTGAACCAAATGAAAACATACATGAGAAGACGAGGGCCGCGGCGGCGCCAAGGAACCCAAAGAATGGTGCCGTTTCATCGCCGCTGAACGTTGAAGAAGACATTCTTCTCGATTTACGGACAAGATATTCTTGATCGGATCTGACCTCTGGAGTGATTGTATTCTTTTTTTCTCTCCTCTCCGCAGATGCCTTTGAGCGTATGTGTTCCGCTCTCAGCCTCAAAGAAGTAGGTAGGTCACGTTATTACGATTTTACCCCTGCTGTTAGAGGGCGAAGAGGTGGCTGTGTAAAACATTTTGGGCAAGAATTTTGGGCTCAATATAGAATTCTTGCGTCATTATTGAGACATTCTATAGTAAGTGCCTCATATGACCCTTAAGTAAGATTCGATCTCTTTATCATTGAATTAGACTAACAAATTTAATCTAACAGCTAAAAAATAAGACCTCACTTAAGGGCATTAACAGTATGACTCAAAGATAGGCTTTGTCAACAGCCTTACACGATTTTAGATTTACCATCTTAAAAGTTCAAGAATGCTTACTTGGGCCCAATTTTTGGGATTTTTATTTTTCCATATTTTATTATTAATAATTATTTTTTTGACAAAATTAATATTCTATTCTAAATTACACTAATCAACGGAGAGAGTGACTCGAACTTGGGTATAAGAAGGTAAGCACTACCCTAAGAGCAAGTCCACCCTTGCTTCAAAACCGGGCAAAAGGCAACCCAGGGGGGAAGGAAGCAGCGAAGGGCCAGCAAGAGCTAGGTCCCACGAGCCCAAGCCCACAGGCAAATTCAGACTGAGCTGCTGCAGGGCAAATTGATGCAATCTGACGTGGCAACCCAAAAAATGAAAAAATAGAAAAAAGGAAAAAAAAAAACCAAAAATTCCAGAATTTTTTTAAATAAATACCTAGGCATATTCTTTACTTCCCACACCAAAAACTATATATAAATTCATCTCCTCATATCTCATATGAATAGTATTTGTTTTAGACTTGCGATAGACTTAGCTCTCATGAGTGGAACCACAAATACAAAGGCTGACACTATTCACATGAATAGTAGCAGCCCTTGCTTGCCATTGCCTTAGACTTAGCCCTCGTGGGTGGAAGTGCTCTAATGAACTAGCCTAACCCACTGCTGCAACACTTTTTGGATTCTGAAAAAGCTTTTAACATTCCTTTTCCAATTTTTGGACACTTCAGATGCACATTTCAAATGAAATCCTTCAACCTTATATAATATTTTTATGCAAAACATGTTTATTATTTTAAAACTCAGCTCCATTTTTTTTCAATTTACGGTTGATTTTCACGAGAATTCATTTATTACAAATTACATGGCTATTGGAAGACTCCTGCAACCTAACATAGCATCCGTACGAGTTATTCCACACAAAGCACCAAATGATTTGCTATCCGTCAGCAGCACTAGTTGTGAGACCAACAGGAGCAAATGAAGGTTTTTAAGTGAAGAAATGGCATTACACAATTGAAGAATGAAATGATGATCATTCCGGGAGAAAAAGGTTTGAGAAAAAGGTTTTTGAGTCACATGCTAGGAAACAGCAAAGAACATGTTTCACCTAACAGTATTATAAGATTACAATATGCTCCCTGAAAAAAAAAATTGCAATAGGACGATCATCAGAAGACAGTCACTAAAGAGTAATCTCTTTTTAAAAAGGCACTAAATAGCTATCTTCAAATCATTGGGGCTGCATATAGAATGACAAATTTCAATCTCATCCCAGTTGCACGGGAAGAGAGGATCATTATATTTATATGTGATGTCTTCCACCGCTTGGTAACGACACAAATGAAATAGATCCCATTACCAACTTTTGAAAATTGGGTTGAAGCCATTGAAGAAAAAGCTCATGCCAATTGTCAAAGCAACATAGTATAAAACACATACATGCATTCCATGACTATGCTAGCTCCAGTAATGCCATATAGATATTAGGACTCCTAATTGAGAGAAACTAAACCTGAATCTCCTGGAAAAAGAACATCTAATGTGTGAAACAAGAACATCCAGGCCATGGTCATCTGCCAACAGCTAGGCATATTAGACATAAATCAGGGACTGGATTGATCAGAGAAATGTCAAACATATAGTTTTATACCAAAATATATTAGCATCAACATATATGGAGATATGGAAGGCATACCTCTGTCTTCCTCTGAAGAACCAAAAATATTTTTCCCAGCCTAGCAACAACCACAAAAAGAGGTGTAATCAGAGAGACGTCAAATAACAAAATCGATAAAAGTGTAGAGATGCTCAACTACCTTCTGATTGTGAGATGTTCATGCAATATATGATAGATGAGACCTGGCATTCCATTGTGCAAATCCCAAACATAATTGAAGCTAAAACTGAATACAGCCTCTGTATACATGCATATTCTTAGATGATAACAGAACATCTATCACAAAATACCTCCACTTATTTTCTGGATGTCCATGTATGCTTTTAAATTAATCACTACTTTGGAAGTTGGAAAAGACAGGTTGAATTAATAGAGCATACATTATGCATAGACAAGCCTCCCCAGCCAGGTTGAAGTATACACTCAGTGAGGACAAAGTTCATAAAGCAGAGATTTCAGCCCAGAAAGGCTGCTAAAATGCAACATGCAACTCCTTTGCTCAATTTAATGGAGAAAAAAAGTCAAGTTAGAGATTTCTGTTAGAGTGAAAGAGTAATCATAACATATCAAAGTACTTTGGCTACCATGGAAAAATGTTCTGTATTCTTGTTGCACTAACACAATCCTACACTGTACACATTGGAAAAATTGATTAAAAAAAAGTCAGGAATAATTAGTCTCCTCGTGGAGGGCTCGCTGAATGAAAAATAGGGTCTTAGGTCTTAAATTTCCAGCCCTATAAATACATCCTCGATGTATGACAAGCCAATTTCTGAGAGCAATCTGCTATCATCTCCATACCACATTGATGCCCGAAACTGAAATGTACAAAGCAACTTGCTTCGAGCTATACTCCCGTTTGCACCGAAAAATGGTTACCCCTGTTGCACTGGCCAATTATAAGTGAATTTCAAGAATCCACCAAATTTGATTTGAAAGGCAACAAACCATGCCCTTTCTTCCATTTAAAAAGCTTATTGGCAGTTTGAATAACAAACCGATTCGATACCATCTGTGCCCCACCACCGCCTGCTTATGCTGTGAATTCATCCAGGAACAACAGAAAGACTTCTGCATGTGTTGTACAGAAGTCCATGCAAAAACACAGGTCAATCCCAAAGGACAATCAAGATTTCACAGCAGGCTTCACTGCCATGTGCCTCTCGATCAATTTGTCCACAAATGCACGAATCTGCATATGTTTTAAGGCATTGAAGAAAACTTGGTAAGAAGAAGCCAATGATAAAACATCACAAGATACCATGAAAAAATAATAGCAGCAACATTACTTATAGAAAAAACTTTGTTTGTTTGCCAAAAAGTAGATGTACAAAAATTTCAATTAAAATATTAAGGTGCCAATGATATTTATTTGTTCTTTTCTCTTCTGGGTGAAGCAACCCAATCTCAGTTGGAAAAGGTTTCAAATCTCAGCCAGGAAATTCACTTTAGTGACAGATAAAGCCTATGTGGATGACTGCTTTAGTCACCAATAGAAATTATTGAAAAAAACTCATTGGATTATATGGATAGACAAATATGATGTTTAACAACAAACTAATGGAAGAGTACCTTGTTTCTGCGCTTGAAATCAAGAAACCCAGAAACAGCCATGGCTTTCTCTGCGTCTGTGGCCTGCTCCATGACCTGAAAATTGAATTCCCTAAAATGTTAAGACTACAAAAAAAGAAAGGGGAATAGTTGCGAGCAGGAAGGAAATTGACGTAGAAGTGATGGAAAATAACTAACCTTGGTAGCACTTTTCTTCATGATTGACTTGTATCCATCTCTATCTATCTTTTTAGCTTTATAAAGGGGCATAAGCAATGATGCAACATAATCAACAACGGCCTGTTTAATATGGTCTGCTCCCCGATGATGATTTTTTAATGACTCCTTGTTTACAGTAACTTGCGAAACAGAGCTCTCGTTTACCATCCCTTCATGTTTCCAGCTGAGTTTTTTTGAAGTCGTATTTGAATCTTCCTCGTCATTTATATACGGTGCTGGATGGAAGAAATCAGGGTCCGCTGCAGCTGCTTGAGATTGCCACATCTCAATGGCATGATAGTCCTTTATCCCGACACTACCAGCTGTATCAACCCATGCTTTTGTATAAATACTGCTGTCGACAGCAGCACTCTCCCCTGAGTGCTCTCTGAAATTCAATTGACTAGCAGTCTCATTTGGATGGCTCCGCTGAGAGAGGTTATCGACTGACATTCTTGAACTATCAAGATTGACACAAGCAGCGGAGAAATCAACAGACCAGTTCCTAACTTTGCAGTTCCTTGAGTCTATTTCTGATATACAGTCTTGTCTACCCAAATCACCGCCAGACCACTTCCTCCTAAAATCATACTCATCTATTTGAGGGTACTGATCTCTTCGAGCAAACTTATGAAATGAGGGGATCTTAGGAAGCTGAAGCAACGTACTGCTCTTGGCTTCTGAAGATGCATATGCCTACAATGTACAACAATACGTCAACAACTGAATTCCTATGGAACAAAATGAACAAAGAGAAGCAAGAGGTAGAGGGAGAGGAAGGAGGGAAGGGGGAGAGAGAGAGAGAGAGAGAGAGAGAGAGAGATTTGCAAATGAGAAAAGCAGTAATATTTCCCACTACATTGACTACAGTATGAAGAGTGACAAACCTCGGCAGCTGCAAGTGCTGCTGCACGGGCTGCTTCAGCGGCAGCAATGGCAGCTCGTTCTGCTTCTGTCATAGCAAAGTCGTTCATCTCTAGCTTAGTATCTGGTCTGCCTGTTGAACCTCGAGACCTTGATGAATTGATTTCCAATTTTGAGGAATTTACTGCTTCAATTTTAATGGCTTTGCCATTCACTTTCTTAGCATTTGCATTCAAAGGCAAATGGCTTGCGGTGGATGCTGAATCCTGCAAGCTTCCTTTGTGCTCCAGAGCACCATGAAATGTATGTAGAGGTGGCTTTCCAGAAGATGGATCTCTGATTGGTTTTCTCTTAAATGAATCTACTGCAGCTGCTTGCCTTGACAATTTCAATCCACCATTAGAAGCTTTTTCCTTGCGAAAAACTTCAAGCCACACACTGACCAGCTGACTTGCTATTGCACGTATATCACGGCTAGTATGTACACAAACTTTTTCTTTTACAGTTTTACCTATGCCTGCACCAACAAACAGAGAGATTAACTGACTTTAAAGAAACACATTTTAAACATCACATTCTTCAACAAGAAGAAAAGTTGACAAACATATTTTTATGCAATGATTATGCATATGTATCTGCATTCACATGTGTGTTGTATACATTAAATGTGTATATTATGCATATGCAATTGAAACTTGCAATATATATGATTTTCAGATCTACTTGAACTAGACTCTGCAATTCTACACACGTGAAATGAGCATGCACTAGTTTGACAATGGAAGTACAGATAATTCAAAGCATCCAGTTGAAACAACCTACAACCACCATGGTTCAAAAGCATAAAGAAGCAGAAAATAATTTAACTATTATTTTCAACACACACACGCATTTAGCTCACTGGGCACACATCTTCATGCACAAAGGAAAGCCAGTATATATATATATATATATATATATCCAGAATAAGGAGATGATACCAGACAAGCGCACAGCCAGTAGGTCTGTTGAAACAAGCACAAGGAGCCTAACACAATGCCGCAATAGTTGAGTTCCGGCCTTCCCCATCGAGTCCTGTTATAATTACAAAATTTATATCCTCAGAAAATTTGTCTAAGTAAACAAACATTAGACGCTGTCAACGGCCAAGAAAATATACATGAACATATTTTAAATTCATCTTCATTGAATGATAGATAATACAGTATAAATGCAAAATTACCAGTATCCACGAGTTGAGTGTAGTCAGCCCTACTTTGGTTCCAGCAACGGACTTCAAGGTTTCAACAGGAAGATTCAACAACTCTTTGACCAGATGCAACCTTCCTTTAGTGGTTTTTGCGTTAAAGAACATGTCCTGGAGTAGGGCTTCCCTGTTCTTGTAAAGGACATTGGAAAGTTCAACTGCATCTAGTCTCCTTGTTATGTCCCTAACTTCATCCCTTTCAGAGTCTGTCTGTCTCTGTATAGCCTCAATTGCCTCTACTTCTGCTGTGTGATCATTTCCAGTAGTCAGTATGTCAATTATGCGCACTGCCTCCCGAAGTCCACTCATCATTGCACCACCAACAGTGTCAGGATGCTCCTTGCAGGTAGCTTCACCAGCAAAAAATAAGCAGTTCTCAACAGGCTTCCCTAATATATCATAGTCTTCTCCAGAAGCTCCAACAGCAACATATGAGTAGGCACCATAGCTGAAGGGATCCCTACCCCAATCTGTCACAACTGATGCAACAGGGTCAGGTACTGAAGCTTCTCCAAACAATTTGCGAAGAACCACTAATGCATGGTTAACATGATCAGAAGAGCTCACATTTTGGCCATCAATAGCTGCCTTACCAACCAATAAAGCTATGAGAACAGGAGCCCCAACAGTTTTCCTGATATTCCAGAACATAAAGCACTGTCCCCTCAGGTCTGTTTCCTCAGCAGTAGCTCCAAAGTAATCGACGGAGTCATCCCAAAAGACATCCGGAAATTCCAAAACTACTTTATTAAGAACTCCAAACCCAAGCTGCTGGATGGAAGAATGTTTCCAATGGGGTAATGGTGGCGAAAACTTTATGGTTTCTGCTTTTAAGCACCCAAGAGGTACTGTAATCAAGACAGCATCACCTAAAAAATCATTGCCACTTGATGTGGAAACTTTGACTTTGTTACACTGGTTAGTATTTAATCCAGCATCCTTGATGCCATATGAAATATCAGTAACTACATGATTCAAGTGAATGCAAAGTCCTTCTCCAAGAGACTCAACAACAGTGCTGTAACCCCCTTTAATCATACAATGAGCTCCTCCAAAGCCACCGTAAACATCATCTTGGTTCCAGTTGGGGAGAGATACTTCCTTCAGCAGAGCAGCACAACCATATTCCAAGTTAGCAAAATGCCAATCCATAACCCTTCTCTCAAGAGGACTCAAAAGCTCTTGCTCAGGCAGTTCTTTTTCTTTAACACTAGTCCCTGTTTGTGCCATACGACGCCTCTTAAGGGCATATTCTAAACCTTCCTCTAGAGACATTCTCATGGCATGTTCCCCCTCCTGGGCAACAAGCAATACCATGTCATCAAGAAGGCTGTTGAACTCTGCTTCCAAAGCTTCATCCAGATCGGCAGGAACTTTTGCACCAGTTGTAATATCATAAAGAGGGCAATCACTGTTTAATACAGTCAATTCAAGGCCCAACTGAGCGCAAACTAATGAGGAGGGATCTGGTCGTCTTTCAGTTGCCCAATCAGCCTCAACACCAGTTATAATGCTAGCACCAAGATCCACTGGAACTGATAAAGATGACCGGTCTGTATAAACACGACCCCCTATTCTACTCCTAGCTTCCAGTATAGTGACAGAAAAACCCTGGCGTTGCAAGTGGCGCGAAGCAGTTAAGCCAGCAGGACCAGCACCTATGACAATGATTTCCTTTCTGACTTCTGGACCACATTGCAGATTACTATTCCTCACTGCATGATCATGTGATGTAGGCTGAATACTATGCGATACATTCTTCATCTCTGGAGTAACAACAGGGACAGCTCCACCACCCAATGCCTCACCAGTTGGATCACTACTTGAAAAATCCATATTGTCTAATCTATTTTGTAGCCTTGCATCACCACTACTATTTTCCTGGTAAGCAGAATCGCAATCAACATGGTTTGTTCCATTCGATAATGCCAATTCCAAAGCTGTAACAAGTCCATTGTCATTTGTGGCTCTCCGCATCACGTTTTCGTTCTCAATTAGAACACCATTCTTCGCATCAACTGAAGTTTTAGAACTCTTAACCTGGCCAATGATAAAGGAAACTCCATCCTCTGAATCAGCAACTGAAACTCCAGAAATTTCCTCGAAATTTTTTTCTCTTAAAATTTTATAGTCATGTTTAGAACCAGGTTCTGCTTTATCCTTCTCGCGAGCAATTCCAACATTTATATAGCCCTGTCCAAATTTTAATACATTTAAAAAACGAGACAAGCTGATACTATATGAAATGCAAGTATAAGAACTAATTAACAAATAAAAATAAAAAAAGAATGAGAATACTGATCAATCTTGGCAAGAAATGGGGGTACAAGGGAACATACAAAAAATCCATAGATTACGTTACAAACTTACACTGAGATCAAGAAATGCATAAATATCCCTAATTAGGGAAGCACGAGGTGGTTCACCAGCACAAGCCGTATCTGTTACCCCGCAGTCCGTGAGAGGCAAAATTCGACTAACATCTTTACTCCACAGAGCAAGGATCTGATTCCTGTATTGCACCAAGCAATAGATTACTGAACTACACAGCTTATCAAGGCAGACAATTAAACCACAGGAAATTAATTTGGGATCTTCATTGAAAAATGGATGAGAGTTTTCATTCAAATAGAATAGAAGACCAGAACTCAAAAAATTGGACAAGATCACTTAAAGAAGGAACAAATCTGAAGCAACAGCCAATAATGCAAAAAATAATAATAATAAGCAGCATCAAAATTTTAAAAGAAAAATCAGACCCTCTAAGGACAAACGGAACTTTTAACATTAGTAGGATGTAACAGAAAACCAAAAGATTTAAATATTAGGAAGAGTTTCAAAGTAAAAAAAAATACTAGCAGCTACCATTAGTGTCTAGTAAGCATACAACTCAAATGACACACCCGGTGTTATTTTACAGGAGGGTCTCAGAATTAATAACTAACCTGCATTCCAAATAGTCTTGAATCCCACCTCTGCGCTTCAAGATCTCCTTGAATTTGATCTTCTCAACAGGACCAACTGCATGAGCTTTAAGACCAGCAGACACTGCTGCAGCCTCACCACTTTCAGCCTCTGTACCAATACTTGAAGAGGAATCAAACTTCACTCTTGTTCTAAATGAATTGTCACTATCCAGACCTTGATCATTTATCAAGACCTCCCAATCAGCATCCCCCTCATAAGCCATGTCTCCATGCCTACGCTTTCTAACATTGCGCACTACACGCTGGACAGCTGATAGCTTAGTGTCTTTGTTTTCGACATCAGGTAGAGATACTGTGTCTTCTGGGCAACTCTCATTTTCATATGTACATAGAGGCGGAGAGGCTCCATCAGCTTCTTCATCAATGATGAGATAATCATGATCTGGACCATTTCTCTCTTTGGATGCTTCATCAGAGGATAGATCTTGACGTATAGCAGAGCTACCCTTCTGGATGGGAGCAGTAGATTTGTTTGAATGGACACAGGTTTCAAAAGATTCCTCTTGGTGATTCAACTGGTTAGCATAGCCAAGTTTTAGGGCTCTACTAGAAGTGATATCAAGTGAAGATAACCGACTATCAGCTATTACAGCCTTTTCCTCCGGCAAAGAATGTGAAGCAAGGCCTGGCTCCTCAGTGCAAGAAATTAGACCATTACAAATACTGCGAGTTTCTTCCATCTTCAGTGTGCCAGAAGCAAAGCTACACAACGGATGTTGAGTATGCTGGGAAAAGTTTTGACATCGATCAGAATCAAGCTCATCTTCCATCTTCACATGGTATGTCAAGGAATTCTGTGGTAGATGTGATGAGGACATCAAGCGTTTGTCCTCGGACATATCCAAAACATCCTTTGACTCAATGGAGAAGGCATCAGTAAAACCTCCTTTGGAGTCACAATCACCAACCCCATGCATATCTTCCATTTGTTTTGGATAAGGAATCGAATTACGCCTTTCTACATCATACTTCGTCAGAGTGCTTAAGTCTACCATAGAGCAGTGCTTCAATCCATCCTCAAAAGTTTGTGTTTTATGTGTCAAATGTTTGCTGTCTCCATCATAAACTTTATCAGAGTTGCATGGCCCCTCTTGAAAATTTGAACCATAAGGATCCATTATGGCTTCATTGTTCATCACAGGCATGGTGTTTCCTGTAACACCTTCCGAACTAGGGTTCAGCCCATCCTCCAAAACCTGGGAACCATTATTTTCTCTAGGACTCGAAGAGGTACGAGACTTCTTAGTAAAACCAGATTGTGCCTTCCGGAAAATTGCTGATAATGAATCTTCTGGATGATGATCCAAAGAGCTATTAGAACCTTCCCCATATCCCCGAGACTCAGAAACCTTGGGTCTCTTTCCCTTTCCCTTAAGCTTGTTTTCTACCTCTATATCGATAGTCACATCAGATCCATCATCAACCATGACCGGACCTTTTTCTACCACCATTGACACTGATTTTTCATCCAAACCCCCATCCTCCACAGGCCCATTAGAGGACCGGTCCAAAGACTGTACAACATCCCTTCCCCTAATAGTTCCAGCCCCAGAATCTTTCTTAGGACCCTTCAACTTCTTCCTCAAACTTGCCAAGGTATCATCCAGCCCCCCCAAATCCTCTTCTTCGTCCTCAACCTTCTTGCTCCTTTCGCTGCCACCCTCTAACCGTGGCTTAACCTTCTTAGGGTTTCGCTGCCTCTTCAACTTCAACAGTGACCCAATTGGCTCATCATCATCTGAATTAATATTAGCCTCTATTAACTTAGATCTTCGCTTAAATCCAGACTTCTTCTCCTCTCCGTCCATTTTGTTAACCGTAGCTTTCAAGAGAATACAGTCTTCCGTAACCCTAGCCCAGCTTCAGTGCCCAAATCGGGGAAACCAATCATCACCTTCCACTTCTCTATTCTCAAAAAATTAAAGCTCATGTTTCGCATGCACTCTCCTCAAGCAATTCAACTACAGCAGCGAAAATTTGAAACCACGCCTAGAAATCCCAATACCCATCAAATCGTAGATATTCACAAATATGATGCCAAATCAAATCATTGATAAGTTTCTGCCAATGAGTACGCTCTTATCCACCTTCTGTCAATGGCTTGTCTCTACTTTAAGTCCTTAATCGATAAAATCTAAAATTGGAAAAGAAAAAAAAAGGAAAAGGAATTAAAAAGACAAAATCTACCTAGGGTTTTTAATATAGATAGTAAGCCCTAATGAGAGGAAGGGAGATGGGTTGGGGATGTCAGACCTGTGCGCGCTGAAGCTCCAGCACGGTGGCGTTAATGGATTTGTCGAAGAGTGTGAGGTGCGCACGTTAGCGTCTGGCCGTAGAACTGGGAAGGTCGGCTCTATAAAGTGCGCAGCGGGAGAAATTAAAAATGGTGAAATAAAAGGAAATATAAATTATAGAAAAGAAAAAAGTATTGACGAAGGCTTTTTCGCGACACGATTTGTGCGTGCGAGCGAAGAAACTTTTGGAAATAAGAAGAGACTACGGAGAATGCGTTTGGAACCACTAAAAACGTTTCATATAAATTCGACTACTACTTAGGTTTGTTTTTCTCTATTCATGTTAAATTTTAACACGCAAGTAATGATTTGCAAATAAAGAATTTGAGTTATATTTAAAATCCTCATAGAAGAAAAGGGGATATTTCAGTAAACTACTACTAAGGTATGGAAAATATTTCAAAAGCCATAGAAGGTACTTATAAATTTATAGGGTTAATGACTTAAATGGTCCTCCAATTATTGCTCCACTATCATTTAGGTCCACTAACTAAAATTTTCAATTCAAACATCCTTAAACTTTTTATTTTGTACCAATATGGTCCATCCATCAAAGTATGTGTATTATTCTTTGAAATCGATGGACAAAACCATATTTTTAGGTGAATATCCTCCTCTAAAAGGGTTATTGATCCCAATGATCCCTCAATTATTGTTCCAGTATCATTTTAGTCCACCAACTAAAATTTTCATTTAAACCATCCTTCAACTCTTTTTTATTTTTTTATTTGGTATCAAGATGGTCCTACTCTTAAAGTCCGTCAATTTGATTGTTAAATTGAGGAGTAAAAATGTCTTTATGAATTAAAATAGTAATATATAATTAAAAATTAAAGGAAACTACTATAAAACTTTGGAAATTTTTAAAAATTGAATCTCACTAGCCACATGGCTTTTTTTTCGTGAGACTTACCTAACAATTAATAATAATAAATTCTCTATTGTTTAAATTAATTAAAATACATAAATATAAAAAATTAAAAAAATTAAAAGAGTAAACAATAATTAAAAATTAAAGGAAACTATTATAGGAATTTGTACCTAATTTTAAAATTGAAACAATTGAATCTCACCACCAACATGGCTTCTTTTTTATGACATGGACTTAAAAATTAATATTTTTTTCTCTATTGTTTAAAATAATTAAAAAATTAAAAAAAAGATAAATACAAAAATTAATAACAATAAAATTAACGAACTTTTATGATAGGACCATCTTGATAAATAAATATTAAAAAAAAATTGGAAGGACGGTTCAAATGAAAATTTTAGTTGGTGGATGTCACATCTCGGGATCGGCTCCACCATAGCACGATATTGTCCACTTTAGGCCCTCTCTCTGACCTCACGTTTTTTTTATGGGAGCTCACGAGCAACTTCCTAGTGGGTCACGCATCCTAGGATTGCTCTAGTCCCAACTCGCTTAACTTTAGAGTTCTTATAACTCCAAAGTCAATGAGCTCCCAAAAGGCCTCGTGCAAGATGGAGGCATGCATGTACATATAAGGCACATCACCCAATCTCCGTTGGTCGATGTGGGATGTTACAATGGACTAAAATGATACTGGAGCAATAGTTGAGGGACCATTTCAGCCACACCCTTCGACAGAGCTTATCAAAAAGTGGCATATGCCCTTCAAAACTCAGTCATGTGGCCATCACGTGATCAGAAGTGACGGAATCTGTCACGGATGGACCATTTTAGTACAAAATAAAAAGTTTAAGGACGTTTGAATTGAAAATTTTAGTTTGTGAACCAAAAAGATACTGGAGCATTAGTTTGATGACCATTTAGGTCATCAACCATAAATCTATACTATTATGAAACCATGTTGAAACTTCACCACCACCCAAAATATAACATCTTCTTTCAAACAAAACAAAAAATCAATAACTAATGTGAAATTTATATTTAAAGTTCACAAGGGTATTATGGTATAAAAAAATTCTCTAAAAATTAAGGGATAACCCCATTATGCAAACTCATGTATTAGTTTGGATCAATATATCATTAAACTAAGTCTTGTGTTTGGAACCTTCATCCCCGTTCATTCATGGTTATATGTATACATTGGCGTAATACCAACTCATACGAACTCCCAATTGTTAATTACATGGTTTAAGATCAATAAACCCTAATTATATGGTCGCGACACTTTTGGATAAATAATACTTCAATCATTAATTACTATACTTTTTTTAATTTATAAACAAATTCGTTTATTCTCATGTATGCTTTTACATATTTAGCAAGAAGTATGAAATTTTTACTATTTTTTTTTTGGCTTCAACTCCCCTCAATGTTATTATAAGTCTTTTTTTATACAAGAGATATTGAGGGAGAGAGATTCGAATACATGACCTTAAATGAAGGGGTAAATGATCTTAACTGCTTCAGGTATAAAAAAATAAAAAAAATTACCGCCCTTTATTAGGCATGGATCCAATTAATGGGCTTTACCAAATAGGACATGTCAGTTCCCCAAACAGCCCTAAGTTGTCGCCTTACAAAACAGATCCAAATAGTCATCTTTTTACTGGGCCTGAAACCCAAACAGCCCATTACACATAAAATCGTTGTAAACATATTTAAAAAAACAAAAACAAAAGAGGAAGCTTGATCAAAACCAAAAACAAAAGAGGAGAAACCCCTTTCAACCCCGTCGGGTCGTGTACTCAGCACATCCCTCTAGTACTATAGCTACAGTCTGTGACTGCGCATTGCTTATTGAAGAAGCAGGTCCAATGAGCAAACAGAGACCGCCACCGGACCCAGTGGCTGTGCTGAGAGGTCACCGCGCCTCTGTCATGGACCTCTGTTTTCATCCATCCCAACCTCTCCTATGCACCGGGTACCAGTTCAATATACTTATTCTCCAGCTTACCCTCTTCTTCTACTATTTCATCTTTAATATTAGTACCAATTTGATCAAATCAAGTACCTTTTTCTTCGTTTTAGTTCCGCAGACGGCGAGTTGCGGATTTGGGACACTATCCAGCATCGGACTATATTATCAGCAGGGTACTTCATATACACACTTTAATTTATTTTATTCTAATTAATGAGTTGGTGTTTGTTGTTTGGAAATAGAAAATAAATACAAAATTGCAGGGTGCATAATGCTGCACAGGGGATTGCTTCTGTTGCTTGTAGCTCTTCAATTGGAGCCAATAAAGTGATCAGGTGTCTGTTAAAAAAAAAAAAAAAAAAAAAAAAACTTGTTCCTATTTTTATTTCGTTTATTGGCTATGGGTTTTGAACTAAAGTTGGAATTTGAAAATGTTGGTGTATGTAGCCAGGGTAGGGATGGAACAGTGAAGTGTTGGGATATTGAAGATGGAGGTCTGTCCAGGTTCTCAGCTAATTAGCTATTAGATATTTTTGTGACCCACATTATATTTTAGCTAATTAGCTCATCAATCTTGCACTTTGATATCATCTTGGCAGGACACCTTCTGTTACAATCAAGACAAACTCTTACCACTTTTGTAAACTTTCCTTGGTGAAGAGACCTCATTCTAGTTCTAAGAGAGTTTATGGGACTACGCATAATGACAGTGATGAAACAAGGGTTAGGGAGAATGCTGACGCGGATACTCTAGACGATAGCAGAGAAAAGTTTCAAGAGTATCTGCCTGAGCAGTCCAGCACATTTGAAGGTTTGTTGAAATTGATGTTCTGACCAGAAAAGATGTACATGCACTTTAGCTACTTTCTCTCAGGTGACAAGGGACTTAGATATATCTATTAGGGAAGATTCTTCAATAAGTATTTTATGTTAAGGATTGGTTACATATTTATAATCTCGACCGTTGGATTACATTTATGTTGCATTTTAAATCTACCAAAATGAATGCAATCCAACGTCCGAGATTAGAAATTTCTAACTAATCCTTAACTTAAATACTTATTGGAGAATCTCCCATCTATTAGTATTTGAGTTTGTATACTGGTTTCTTGTAGATTATACTCTTGATGTTGTCTTTTTTGCTTTGAGGTAATTTAAAAACTAGAATAATGATAGACAAAAATTTTGAAACAGAAAATACTCAAGTTGAGGGATCTAAATATGTCGCTGTAGCAGGGGAGCAGCCTTCTGAGGTCTATATGCAACCTTGATTAAGTTTACTTTTGTTTTCATTTTTAAAGTTTCCAATTGCTCATATATTCATCTGTTGATTTGCAAAGGTTGAGATTTGGGATCTTAATACTGCAGAAAGGTTTGCACGGCTACCTCAAAGCTGCGTTGCTGGTTCCTCAGGAATATCTACCACAGAGAGAGGTAAGTTTCTGATTCCAGAATTTAGTTGTGCTTCAGTTATAGACTATGTTGTTTGGACTATCTCTTTTCTTCCATCCATTCCGGTCATTTCATCTACTTTTAACATATAGACTTTGTTTCTTGACAGGAATGTGCATGGCGGTTCAAGCATTCTCACCATCTGAATCACAGGGATTCCTAAATGTCTTGGTTGGGTAAATTCCTCTTTTCTTATTCTCTTCTCATTTTCTACTTATGAAATTGAGTACCTTATCAATTTAGTATATCCGTGAGCTTAGTTGCTCCAGAGGTTTTTGCCCCAAATAGTATACAAAGGTACATTAGTCTATGCTAATGACAAGATTTGTACTACTTGATATCTTGGATTGAGATGTTTGACGTGCACCCATATTCTCAAGTTTGATAATCATTGAAGCGGGATTATTCTCTAGTGGGTTTCAGCAATTGAAATTCGAGGCCAAAATTTTGTGATTTTTCCTCAGTTTGGCTTGTGTTTTGTGATTTTTGTTTCTTTATTCTACGTGGTACAGTTATGAGGATGGTTCCATGCTTTGGTGGGATATTAGAAATCCAGGGGTTCCATTGACCTCTGTCAAGTTTCATTCAGAGCCAGGTGTGGGACATAGAATCTGAAGAATCCCCATGTGTTTTTCCTCCTCATTTTCCCTTCGAACTAAGGCATGTTCTTTGTGTTATCTGCAGTTCTAAGTCTATGCGTTGACGGGTCATGCAATGGTGGTGTCTCAGGAGCCGCAGATGACAAAGTTGTGCTGTACAGTTTGGATCATTCCATGGTAACGTATGCATGTTCATAAGTTTGTAGTACTAGATGTGTTACAAGCTCCCTGCCTCTGACCATTAGAGGCAGTTCCTAGATGTTTAAGTTGAACTAACAGACAAATGAAAATGTTAACTTTCACATGCCAATCTTTTTTTTTTTTTTTTTTTTGGTAACAAGAGAGGCTAATAGCCCAGAACAAACAAACTAAGCACAAATAACACGGGACCTGGACACCCCAATAGCATCCACAGCCAAACAATTCACAAGAAAAGCAGGCACCTCAGTAAAATACCGCACACCAGGGCCAAACTCAGAACTCTTAGAAGCCAAGACATCAGCCGCCACATTCTGCTCCCTGAAGATATGCTTAATTGAAAATCTCCAACCAGCTTGAACCTTTAACTTGCAACAACTCATAAGGCTGAACAGGGGGTGTGTGGAAATAGTAGAGCTAGAAAGAAGAGCCACAGCCACACTTGAGTCACTTTCCGCCTCCACAAAACGAAAGCTAGACTCCCAAGCCAAATGAAGCCCCAAAAATATGCCCCACAACTTAGCTTCAAGAACGGAACCAACACGCAGGTTCACAGAGAAGCCCTTAATCCAAGCACCATAATTATCTCTTAAGAGACCACCAACACCAATAAACCTAGAAACACTATTACGACTTCCATCTGTGTTAATCTTACAAACTCCATAAGTAGGAGCTATCCAATGAAGTTGAACAACATATGGCACATAAGAAGGGGGAGGAGGTTTGGTAGCATTAAACCACTCCAAAGCATACTGAAGAATTAATTGTTGCAGATTGCCAGGCATAACAAACCTCTGATAAAAAACTCCTTTACATCTCCATTTCCAGATAAACCACAAATAAAGAGCAAAAACCAGAGGCCAAGGCAACCCATTATAAACCTTTCTTTTAGATTGAAGATTCCTTAACAGCCACTCTTTAAAATCCATCAGATCAAGGCTAGAATTATCTCCAATTTGAAGATAATTCCAAATAGCCAAAGAGAAAGGACAATCCTTAAACAAGTGAGCAATAGCCTTCATAGGATAATCACATTTAGGACAAGTAGGAACCTGAGTGAGACCTCTCTTCTGCCTTTGCACATTAGTAAGCAACTTTGATGACAAACAATCCAAAGAAAAGTTTTAACCTTAGGAGGGAGCAGCAACCCCCAAATAAACTGCCAGTCCCATTTAACTGAAGCCTCAGTAGGTAAAAAAGAACTATAAGCTGATTTTACCAAGAAAGAACCATTAGGCGTGAACTGCCAAATACATCTATCAGCCCCACTGCCATTAAAACTAGCATGAACACTTAAAATTAACTGAATAATATGAAGAGGAAGACATTCCCTTAAACAGTTAAAGTCCCAGACCCCCTCCTCCAAAAAATCACAAACATTCAACTGAAGCATTTCCTCGGAGAGATCAATGAGAGCATATTGATACAAAGGACCACAACTCAACCACCTATCAGTCCAAAATAACACATTATCCCCAGAACCTACTCTCTACTTAACACCTTTAGAAAGGACAGAATTACCATATAAGACACCCCTCCAGACACTAGAGCTACAAGGAAAATAAGAGTCCTTCACAGCTAAAATGTTCTGGTGTTTTAAATATGAGTGGTGATTTCCCCACTCCTTTTTCTCTTATTTTATCCACTTACACTCCTTTTTTATAACTAAAAAAGGAGTGTAAGTGGATAAAATAGGAGTGGGGAAATCATTGCCCTTAAATATTTAGCATAGAAGACCTGAGACCACAAACCTTGCTCATGTTGAAGAAGTCTCCATCCAGTCTTAGCCAAAAGAGCTTGGTTCATCCAAGCAGACCTTTTAATGCCTAATCCACCAACTATCTTAGGTTTACAAACTTGTTCCCAATTGACAAGATGGATTTTAGATGTATTATTGGTATGCCCCCAAAGAAATTTTTTGTTGAGCTGATCCAATTTATCATAGACAGACATAGGCAACTTGGCAGTTTGCATAGTGTAGATAGGAATTGCAGGAGTAACAGATTGAAGCAAAGTCATTCTACAAGCCATAAATAACGTATGGCTTTTCCAAGAAGCTAATCTCGTTTGAATTTTAGCAATAACCTCTTGATATGTTTGTTTATTAACTCTAGTATGAATAAGAGGGACACCAAGGTACTTACCAAGGCTAGCAGTGAGAGGAGAACCACTTATCGCAGCAATTGAATTGGCCAAATCAGAGCAAGTATTTGGGGAAACACATATCATAGACTTTTCAAAGCTAACTCGCTGACCAGACAACTGGCAGAAATCATCCAAACATTGTTTCATAAACCAAGCTTGATCAATAGTAGCTTCCCCAAAAAGGATTAAATCATCAGCAAAGAACAAATGGGAAATATGAGGATCTCCTTGACAAATCTGAACAGATTTCCAAGCTCTATCTTGAATCTTTTGTTGAATGAGATGAGAGAGTTTTTCCATACACAACACAAAGATATAAGGGGAAAGAGGGTCCCCCTGCCTAATACCACACTGAGGAGAGAACGAGTCAGTTAGCTCCCCATTAAGAATGGCCTTGTACTGTACAGACGAGATTCACTGCATAAGCAACTCCAAAATGCTTCCTTTAATGCCCACTTCCCAGAGCACCTCCCTAATAAGGGACCATTGTATACGATCATAAGCTTTGGATAAATCAATTTTCCAATCTATAAAACCCTTCTTCCCTTTGGCAGATTTAAATTTGTGGAGCACTTCTTGAGCAACAATAATGTTATCCGTAATTTGTCTCCCTAGGACAAAACTAACTTGACTAGGGCTAACAAGCTTAGTCATACACGGCCGAAGCCTAGCCACAAGGATTTTAGAGACCACTTTATAAAGAGTGTTGCAAAGGCTAATAGGCCTAAGCTGATTCATAGACATAGGCCTCTCCACTTTAGGCACCAAAGCAATCAGAGTCTCATTTAAATGATCAGGAAGGGTGGCAGTATGAAAGCAATCCTGTACAAAGGAAATGATATCATCATAGCAAACCCCCCAATAATCTTGGTAGAACAGAGTTGGGAAACCATCAGGTCCTGGGGTCTTTAATCTACCAATAACAAACACACTATTCTTGATCTCTTCAACAGAAACAGAATAACTTAGACCTGCAAGATCAGCCTCTTCAAGCCTAGGAAACAACTGAGGAAGCAAAACATAGTCACCAACAACTTTAACTGGAGGCTGTATGCCAAATAAAATGTAAATAGTGTTCGCCATATGTTTGTAGTGTTTTTCCTTGATCTAATAGTTATTATTACAAAATTAGTTGCCTTCAATATTTAAGCAGAAAGCTATCAATTATATGAAGAATTGGTGTGAAAGGAACTGACTAGCTACAGCATACTCTAATAGATATGCATTCTTTGTTGGCTGTTTGTTGTTTCAGTATACTCTAATAGAAAAACTAACTCTTATTTCATATCTCTTTTTCTTTGATGTTGTGCTCTCTAACCTAGGGTACGTGTGTGATCAAGAAAGAAATTAGTTTGGAACGACCTGGCATATCGAGCACTTCTATTCGATCTGATGGTAAAATTTTTGCAACAGCTGGCTGGGACCACAGGTTGGGAACGGAACCTTCAGTTTGAGATTTGAAGGATATTTTGTAGTTTATTCATAATTGTTAGTCTTAATTTACAAAGACAAAAGCCGATCTGCATTCTTATGTCTTTTCTTTTTGCCCCTTTTTCATTTTACCTATTGATGGCAGAGTGAGAGTATATAACTATCGCAAAGGCAATGCTCTGGCGATATTGAAGTATCACCGTGCAACGGTATAGTGTTCCTATTGGCATAAGATCTAAATCCAAAGATTCTCATTCTCGTCATTTTTGCATTCATTTCTCTAATTTGAGTTACTAGGTGTTGGAGAAAAGAAGTGTAGTCAGCGGGTACATAGCCTACTATATATGACTAAGGTGTCTAATTAGAGCTGCTTCATCTTTCTGAGGGCCTGATTATTTGCAATTTTCCTTTCTATTTTAATTTTTTTGGCAGTGTAATGCTGTTTCTTATTCACCCGATTGCAAGCTAATGGCATCTGTATCAGAAGATAGGACGGTGGCACTGTGGGATCTTTATCCTCCTCGAACTTGAAATGATATGGTGGTCCTGAAGTGGAAATGAGTTTGTGTTCCCTATAAGGTAATAGAAGAGCATCAATAATCAGTATCATTACCGTTTGCGTGCATAAGTTTAGATTAAATTCATTTAAATTATGGATTATTGCTTCTTTAGGAAAAATATAAGATGTTAGACCTTCAATTTAGCAATAAGATAAGACGTTACTCGCCTACAAGAGCCCTGTGCTGGGATGAAATATGCGTTCTCCTTCTGTAATTTTCTGTTGTTTCAGACAAGGCCCGAGAAAAAATTGACATTTTGGACTGTTATGTAATTTGATGGCTGCCTGCAGGTTCGTAATTGAAAAACAGAACCAAACTCGCAGGCTTTCAGACGCAAAAGAAAGGGCCAGGTCGCGTTGATTTGATTTGTACATTTAGTTTGGTGGCCATCCTCGAATCCAATGGCATCGAATAGCGGTGCCACATTCTTGGCCTCTGATATACAAAGCAATGATTGGCTTGGCCATGCTGGGGAGGTTTATAATTTGATCTCTCTTACTTTGCACAAGAAAAAGGGGACCCGTTGTTGACTTTATCAATTACTCTTGAAATATTTTTCAATGCAGCAGCCGGGGAAAGAAGTTGCACATAGATTCTGAATTTTTTCATAACCAGCTTTCTTTACTTCCTCTTCTTGATCTCTTTAGGGGCCGACCCTAAAGTTCAATTTCTACCTCAAGATTTGGCTTCCATTTTTCCAAATTGTCGGTCGGCTTTCTTGCAATATTTATGTAATAATATTACTAACTCCCTCGTGATTATTACTAATTGAGTCTTTGTATATTTTTTAATGTAAGCAACTGTGTAAATTACTCTAAGTTATTCTAATCTATATAGAGAATATTCAAACTTGAGTGCATGGGCATGCAACATGAGTCGTCCCTTGGAGTTATGGGCTCATAATAACTGAGCTTCAGAAATGTGAACCATGTGGTTTTCTATTTTTGGGTACAAAAATCATGTGGTTTTCAGATAATATGTGCCTAAGCCCTTGCCCTCTTCCACAAGGCACCCAAAAGTTTAAAACCGGCTTCAAATCCTTCCACACGAAGCATGGCCTTGTTTTGTTTAGTTAATGCTGTATATCTCTGTTAGCTGGTCTGCCTGAAAAAACTTGTCCCGGTTTGTTTTGGTAAGCAGTCAGTTGCATTATTGATGTCGCTTGGGTGATGATGGGGTCGTCGTTCATTACCATGTGCTATTCAATATCATTATCTTGTTTTCAGGTTTATGATTTAAAATCTGATTTCGTTTTCATGGCCCAAATATAATAAAATTTTCAATCATCCCTTCCCTTCTGGATCAGAATATTCTATATTGCGTTGCGTGTATAGCTTATTGTTTTGACAAAGGGTTTAGGGATGATTAATTTGGAGAACGAAGCAACTGATGCGGATAAGCTATACATAAGTAGAAATTACAAGACAATTAATTAGGAAGTAGCCATCATGAATTAAACTACATCTATCGCCGAACGCTTTTGACCTTAGTGGTAAGACATTTTCTTTACAGCCAGATTGCTAAAGTTGGCTCTCGTAGTCCTCGTTTTTCCTTAAACCTAAAGATTTTTCTCCAAGGAGAAAGAAAATGAAAATGCTTCTAGTATTCGAGTTTAACAGTGATTAAAAGGTCTTTTTAGAAACAGCGAGTCAGAGTCGTATTTCAAATAAGATACGCCAGGAAGATAAGACGTCCGGAACCTGCTTTTGTCATATAATTAATGTTAATTACTCCATCAAGTTGAACCGTGTTGCTTGGGTGGAAAAAAGAAAATAGAGTGCCTACCTAACTCTTTTCTAGCTATATCTCAAAAACCTTCTAATCCTTCTTCTGATCTTCAAAGCGAAAGCAAAGTGAACCAATTAGAAGAGGAAAAAGAAAACCAGAAATGTTGACTTTTATTAACAAGTTAATTGACGGAAATCATTTGAAGCTGAGCTGTGAGAGAATTGGATGTCTGTGGATGATGGTTATCGAAATGGAAAAACGAGTTTAATTATATGTCCTGCGTTGGAAACGTTTTCTAGGGAAGGTTTTAAAACAGCAGCTGTTTGTCTTGTCTCCTGCTGGTGAACCAGAAATGGTTTAAATGCCTCTGGTGCCTGTAGATATAGGTTCATGAATCAAAGGTTTGACTATAGCTTGTATAATTTGGTAGTTAACAAGCAGGCATGGACATGGCGGCTAATATTCATTCTTTCAGGTTCATGAATTAATCGTGTTTTTTTTTTTTTTTTAAACGAACGTGAATTAATCGTTTGGTTTGGTTGTTTAATTAATTAATTAATTTGGTCCTTGGAATTAATAATTAATTAAGAAAGAATGATCAGCAACAAAATAAAAATAAAAATAAAAATAAAAAGGAGGGAAAGAAACTTCAACGATACCCAAACTGAGAATATTCAGACACGGAATATTATATATACTTCCAAGTATAACGTGCAGTTTTCTTATTTTAAGTTTAGTGATTGAAAGAATGTGTCCACCAACCGCATCAAACAATTATTGATCGACTCATTTTTTGTAACAATAAAAAAATTGGAACCTGTCTTTTTCTAATTGAACCAATCTATTCGACGCAAAAATGGATAAACATTGTCCTCTTTTATTATAAAAAATAAAAAATAAAAAAAATCAGAAAACATATGCATTTCTGCAAAATACTTTCGTATATCAGAAGCTCAACATGTACAGAGATGCATGCTGTGTTTGAAGAGAAACACAATTTGTGCAGAATCTGTTTCTTTACAGTTTGTCATGTCAGTAGCTGTAGCACCGAAAGAGATTAAACTGATTCGAACCAACGTATACCTTTGTAGCTAGCATGCACCCTAAAAATAAATTATTTCGTAGACAAGATTTGATGCTGTAATGAGTCGAATTCCAAGTCATTTTTTCATCATGTCTTGGTAGTAATTAGGTCAGAAAACTACTTTTACATATATAGGAATTTCTTTTTGAATTCTAAGTTAAAGCTTGCCGTCAGTTACTTGTCTTGCCTCATTGCGAAAAAGAAAGTAGCGTCCGCCTCTAAATAATCCAATACTTTTAAAAAGAAATTTAATTCATATCTTTCGATAAGTCAAGCAAGAAACCAGCATATAATTGATTTCGTAATATAATTCAGATTAGCATATTGGTTTTAAGTTTCAACGTCCACCTGCTAATTTATATTTATAATATTGATAATTAAATCATAATTAAAATCAAGGGCATGAGCGATTGATTATCCACTCAGTTAATCTAAAACAATTTGAATGCATCATCAATGCCATAAAATAAAGCCCGAGATTATCACAAAACCAAGTATTTTTCCATTTTTCTCTAGAAAAGAATTAAACATTTTCCACAGAGCCTGAAGTAAGTAATTAGATTCTTCATTTTGTAGGCCAGAATTGGGACGAAGGAACTACCATGTTGCCGGCCCGTAGCTATATAAAAACAACCTCGGCATTGTCGGCAAAAAAATGCCATTTTAATTAGGTTCCCATGTATCTTCTTGTTTATTTACAACATATGGAAACCAGATAGAAAGAGACTGACCCAACCAAACTATATGTTAGGTCAACACGTACGTATCCATTGGTCAAAAATAAAACGAGTGCAAGTAAATCCATGAGTACCAACAAATTAAGAATGAGTTAATTAATAACAAACTGATTAAATGAGTTAATTCATAACAAACGGACATAACAAAACCCTAAAGCCATTAATTAAACAAATCGCGTAAAAGTTTGGCCGACTAAATGGACATAGGAGAATCAAGTCAGAGAGAAAAGCTCAAAAAAAAAGTGATAAGAGGACAATTTAGATACGATTTGAGTGTGTATATATATATATATATATATATATATATATATATATGGCTGTTCATGCTAAACTAGCTGAAACTTAAAAGCCTCTTTGTTGCACGTGTATACTGGGCATTCAATTGAGATGAGCATGAGATGACCAAAAAGTAAGATTGATTATAATGTATAAAACGGCAACGTTCTGATCGTTGGGAGCTTTGACCAAAATAGGGCGTGATATTATATATAGTTACTGGAATATAGTATATTTCTTTATCATTCTGTTAAGTACCTAACCATATATTAATTATATACCAAATGCAATGGATATAATCCATAATATATAATATGCTTTAAAATGAATATTCACATTTACAATAAACAGAAAAAAAAAAAAAGACGAAATAAGTTTCATCAACCAACGAATCAAATGATTTAAAAACAAAAGAACGGAAGTCAAAGCAGACCTAGCTTAGCAAGCTTAGCTAGCATTCCTACTCTATGAGATGAGATAGATTTTGTGTTTGTGTGTTGCTTTGCTCTCTTCTTCAACTATAACAACAGTCGTTTTCATTAAGCGCAAACCTTGTGGGTCCCACTCCTTTGCATACGTCATGCATGCGTTGCCGGTGGCTCTGTCTTCCCATTCCGTCTAGTATTTAAAGACGGCCAGCCATTGAGACAATTACAAGCAACTTACAGCGCCAAAAGCACCCTTTTAAGAGATTCAAAAACACCAAAACACAAGAAAAAAAGAATGAAGCACCCAACTCTCATTCTTTCAACGTTCCTCCTCCTCCTCTCAATCTCTCCTCCGGCCCACGCTGCCGGAGGCAAATGGCAACTGTTGCAACAAAACATCGGCATCTCCGCCATGCACATGCAGCTCCTCCACAACGACCGCGTCGTCCTCTTCGACCGCACCGACTTCGGCAAGTCCAACTTGTCATTGCCCGATGGTAAATGCGTCGGAAACGACTGCACCGCCCACTCCGCAGAGTACGACGTCACCACCAACACCTTTCGCCCCCTCACCGTGCTAAGCGACGTCTGGTGTTCCTCCGGCTCCGTTGCCCCCGACGGCCGCCTCATCCAAACCGGCGGATTCACCAACGGCGAGCGCCGAGTGAGGATCTTCGAGCCCTGCACCGGTTGTGATTGGAAGGAGATCGAGAACGGCTTAGCCGCTCGCCGTTGGTACGCCACCGATCATATTCTGCCCGATGGACGCCAGATCATCATCGGCGGAAGGCGGCAGTTCAACTACGAGTTTTATCCCAAGAGCGCGTCTACAAACAAAGTCTTCAGTCTGCCGTTCCTCGTGCAGACCAATGACCCAGACGCCGAAAACAATCTCTACCCTTTTGTTTTCCTCAACGTGGATGGCAACTTATTCATTTTCGCCAACAATCGTGCTATTTTGTTCGACTACGTCAAGAACAACGTCGTTAAAACTTACCCGCAAATACCCGGAGGCGACCCGAGGTCATACCCGAGCACGGGCTCAGCTGTGTTGCTGCCATTAAAAAACTTAAAGGCCCGGTCTATTGAGGCCGAGGTTTTGGTTTGTGGTGGAGCCCCCACAGGGTCTTATATCAAGGCAACAAAGGGTACTTTTACGGGAGCTCTAAATACATGCGCTCGGATCAAAATAACCGACCCAAACCCGCAGTGGGTCATGGAGACCATGCCTCAAGCTAGAGTCATGGGTGACATGACATTGCTTCCGGACGGCACCGTTTTAATCATCAATGGTGCGTCAAATGGGGCAGCGGGTTGGGAACTCGGGCGGAACCCGGTGTTGAACCCCGTTGTTTACCGACCCGATAATGCAGCCGGGTCAAGATTCGAGCAGCAGAACCCGACCACCATCCCGCGGATGTACCATTCGACAGCGGTGTTGCTGCGCGATGGTAGAGTGCTGGTTGGAGGCAGTAACCCTCATCCTAATTACGAGTTCACTAACGTGCTTTTCCCAACGGAGTTAAGAGTAGAGGCCTTTAGTCCTGATTATCTGGACGCTAAGTACGCAAATGTGCGTCCCAAAATCGTCTCACCGAAATCACAAGCTAAGATCAATTACGGTAAAAAATTAACCATTCGGTTTTCCATGACGGGAACACTAGCAACGAATTCGGTGTCAGTGACGATGGTGGCGCCGTCTTTTACGACACATTCGTTCTCGATGAATCACAGGTCTTTGGTTCTTGCTTCCGAGAACGTAAAGAGTGTTGGAAAGTCCGCGTATGAAGTTGAGGTGACGACGCCCGCTTCGGGAAATCTTGCGCCTTCGGGATATTATCTTTTGTATGTGGTTCATCAGCAAATTCCAAGTGACGGCATCTGGGTCCAAATTATGTGACAAAAGATCAGAGTACATTCGACCAAAAAAAGATCGAAGTCCATATACATGATATAGGTATAGTTGCTTCCTCCTGTTCTTTTAAGTTTTAATCACAAGCCTCTCAATTATTTATTATCTGTTGTAAAATTAAAAATCTTGACGAACAGAGATCACTAAGGATTTCTGTGTCAATATTATTTGATCGATTATATATTCCATGTTGTATTTTGTTTTTGTTTTACCAAAGATTGCAAGTTGTATTATAAACTGATTGATCATGAATAAAGTCGGAGGATAAGTTGTTTTCATTGAACCTTTTGGCGTCAGTGCATAATCATACTTGGTACTCACGGCGGTGCATTGTTTCAACACGTCTTAAAGCAAGTCATTTATATTATTATTCTTCTTTGATATCTTATTAATTTAAAATATATGACACTTATTTTTTTGGTCAAGCAAAATACATGGCAGTTTGATAATTAAGAAATTCAATATTGTGGAATATTGTGGAAACTTCTTTGATGATGAAATGAAAGTATATCTTTTGCGACAAAGTGATTTTGTGCCATGTTTATTAATATGTAATTGAATTGGGATGAATTGTATTGAGGAGGAGTTGGATTGAGGAAAATTAGATTCCGAATTCTTATTAAAGTTGTTCACTAAACCATATGGATTGAGGGGAGTTAGATTCCGGATTCCTATTAAATTTGTTCACTAAACCATATGAAATTGGGGTATGATTCATACTAATTACTAAAATGCCATCGTTGTTTGATTAAAGTATATGACAAATTTAAAATTTTAAAAATTGTGTGAGGATATAATGGGTAAAAAAGATGAATTCATAATTGGTTAGTTCTTTAGGAATTATAATAACACATCTCACTCAAGAATTGAATTCCTCCACAATTAGGAATTCAATTCCTAATTTTGTGTGGCCCCACTTACTTTTCAATTCATTGATGTGAAGTAAATACATGAATTCTCCACAGATGAAATTCAATTCCTGAAATGAATATATATATTTTGCGACAAAGTGATTTTGTCTCTGTTTCTTTATTTTATTTTATTGGTTTAGGAAACAACTATCATTTACTCTGTCAACTCAATTTGCTAAGCCAAATTGCAGTGATGGTCTCTGTCTCAATCTGTAGGTGAATTTGAATGAACGAGGCGGCTCATTAGACAATTAAGTTTGACGATTGGATGATTGAAACTAGTTTTGTTGAATGCGTATGCCATCAAAACAATATATTCACTAACAATGAAGAGTTTATTTATACTTTTGTTAAATATAACATAAGATTTTGTGGTATCCACTAGTGTAAATATTTTAAATTGACGATCGAATTAGTTCATTGTATTCATATAGGGTCAAGGAGTGTAGCTGCAAAAAATCATCAAAATCGGAGTTAAAATAACCGTTAAATCGTGATTTTTCATTTATAACCATTGAAATTTTTTGTCCCGTTATACTAGGTCTCTAAATGTTTGTTTTTTGCGATTTTTGGGGTATACGATCTTGAAGTATATACAAACAAGTCTGACGGTTGGATCGTTGAATGGTGTGTGTATATATATATTTATTTACTTATTAAGTAACTTTAAATTTATTTATTTGTATATACATTTATTAAGTAGCTTTAACCTTATTTATATTTTAAATCGTAAAATAAAATAATTTTATTTTTTATTATTTATAACAATTATTTTTATAAATATTGTGCTACGAACCAATTTTTCGTCGCTCAAAAGTTTGTGCAACCAATAGTTCGTCGCGCAAAACTCTAAAAATTTGGACGGGTACCAAAAATGGGATGCGGGATTTTTAAATAATAAAAAAATTAGACTTTGCGCGACCAATATGTATTTTTCGTCGCAAAAAATTTGGGTACCAAAAATGGTAAGCGGGATTTTTTTAAACTTTGCGCGACTAATATACGAATATTCGTCATGCAAAACTTTGCGCAACCAATATGTTTCGTCGCGCAAAACTTTGTGCAACCAACAATATTGTTCGTCGCGCAAAGTGATACTTTTTAAAACGAAAATTAACTCCTCCACCATTTTCTCAATGTCTTTCTCTACACTCCTCTCTCTTTCCCTCTCAACAAATCCTTCCATTTCTCTCACACTCACTCCTCTCACTTAATCTCTTATCAACTCTCTTTTCACTGTCTCTCAATCTCACTCACTCTCTCATCTCTCTTTTCATTATCTCTCACTCTCTCATCTCTCTATCACTATCTTCTCTAATTCTCTCACACTCACTTCTCTCTCTCATTCTCACTCACTCTCAATCTTGCCAAAAGGTATATTCTCTCCAAATTTTAAATTTTTTTCATTAATATGTGTTTTTGGAGTTAGTTTTGAGTTTGTGTGGGGTTTGGGATTGAGTAAAGGGGAGGGATTGGAGTTTGGGTTGGATTTGTGGTATAACAATTTTAGGGGAGATTATCCCTTTTTTTTTTTGTTATTTGACCTTTTTTTTTTAGAGAATCATCGAGACTTTGACGGCTAAAGTTGAGGATTAGGAAGCTATCAAAACATATCTTCCGCCTCTACCACCACAATACGCTTGTCTTATGATTTTATTATTGTACTTTGTTAATTTATGTGTGCATTTTGAATATTATATATATATATATTTATTTATTGGATAATTTGATCACTATTTTTCATATGTAATTTTATTTTGAATATGTCAATTTAAATTAAAGTAATTAAAAAAATCATACAATTAAATTAAATTTAAAAAGTAAAAATTCAAAAAAATTAATATAATTAAATTAATATAAATTTAAATTAAAGTAACGAAAAAAATCATACAATTAAATTAAATTTAAAAAGTAAACATTTGAATAAATTAATATAATTAAATTAATATTAAAGAAATAATAAAACCAAAAGTCAAAAACTAAAATATTTCGTCACGCAAAGTGACTTTGCGCGACCAATATTTTCCGTCGCGCAAAGTGACTTTGCACAACCAATATTTTTTCGTCGCAAAGTCTTTCTTCACGATCTTTGCGTGACGGATTCTGCGAGACGAAATTTCTGTCGCTCTGAAATTTGTGCGATTACAATGTATTTTGCGCGACAAAATTTTATTCGTCGCGCAAAGTGTAAAATGTAGTAGTGTGTTTTGAACATAGAAATTAAATTTAAGTGAAGAATGAAACAGAATACAGATAAAAACAATTAACCCCACAGAACTCTAACGCCAAATGACGAATGGAGGCAGAGAAATTGATCGTGGAGTGTTGAAAAAAGGTTTGCACTCACACAATTATCAACACGGAACTTGTACGTATCTCTGACTAGTCAAGCAGAAAACCAATTGAACTGATTTCGTATTATATATAGTTTTCATATATCTTCTAAGTTTCAAAATCCTGTCCGAGTTATTTATATTGTTGACCCAAAAATTCCAGGCTTGCGATTGACTATGAAGTCAGTATGAAGTTCATGACAAGTGCATGTCATCAAAAATAAAATAAATTAAGTTGCCACACACGTAGATCATCAGAAATTCTGTATCTATCAAGCATGAATTTTTCTGCTGTCCAAAGAAGTACTGGAAAGTACATTTTTTCTGTAGGTTGATTGGAAAGTACGTAGATCATCAGAAATTCTGTATCTATTAAGGAATGACCCGCTGCCGATCCATACCCCAAAAAAAAAAAAAAAAACTCAACATTGTCGGTAGCAACTTTAGGACATACTTTACCTCACATCAATTGGTAAAAACATAACAAGTGAAAGTAAATCCATGTGTATAAACAAATTGAGAAATTCATTAATTACTAAACATTAACAAAGTTCTCTTGACGCCATTAAAGAAATTCAAGTAAAATTTTCACAGACGAAACATATGAAAAATCAAGGCAGAGAAAAGATCTCAGAAAAGTGATTGAATGACAACTCAGATATGATTTCAGTCTGGCTATTTGTGCTAAAAGTCTCTTTCTTGCACGTTGTATTCAAGCTTTTGTTTATAGATTATGAGCTCTATGCTTATTGCTTGTTAATTATACTGAACCATATATTAATTATATATTGAATGCAATGAATATAAACCATAATATATAATATAAGAAAATATGGTGAATGTTTTCTGTATATAATCACTGTACAAAGATTACAGTTATATAACAAAGCTTAAGGAATACAAAATGAAATAAATCTCCAGATCCTATGTTTAAGGTAATTACAGAAAAGGAAAAGAATTGATGTCCAAGTAAGACAGCTATACAACGTTAACTTCAACCTAAAGTCTTCCTTATATTAAGCCTTGATTTCTAACCCTCCCCCTCAAGTTGGAGCGTGTATGTCTAAAAGATTCAACTTGCTTTACAATCGTAGGAAAGTTTCCTTGCCCAATGCTTTTGTAAAGATATCTCCTATTTGATCTCTAGAAGGAAAGAATGCAATACATAATGTTCCGTCTTGAATTCTTTCATTAACAACATGGCAATCAATTTCAATGTGTTTGGTTCATTCATAATAGACCGGATTTGCTGCTATATATATGGCATCCTTGTTGTCGCAATAAAGTATACTAGGAAAGGAATGTGATACACCCATATCTTGTAAAAGATACCGTAGCCATTGTAGTTCACATGTAGCCAATGTCATTGCCCTATACTCGGCTTCTGATGAGGACTTAGGTACAGTGGGCTGTTTTTTGGTTTTCCATGAAATTGGACTTGTTCCGAGAAACACACAATAACCCGTAGTTGATCTTTTTGTCATAGGGCAACTTGCCCAATCTAAGTCATAGAAAGCTTGTAATTTTAATTCATTATGAGAGGATAATAGAATACCTTGACCAGGTGATCCCTTTAAGTAATGAACTAAATGTGTGGCAGTTTTCATATGTGGTTGGCGTGGTTGGTGCATGAATTGGCTCAGGATATTAACTGCAAAAAGAATATCTGGTCTTGTAACAGTTAGATAAATAAGTCTTCTAATCAAGCGGCGGTATGAGGCTGGATTATTGAGTAGATTGCCGTAAGTATTGTTGAGCTTTAGATTTTCTTCCATGGGAAAAGGCTCAGGTTTAACTCCCAATAAACCTGCGTCTTTGATAATATCCAAAGCATGTTGTTGGTTCAAACAAATGCCTCGTCGTGATCTTGACACCTCAATTCCAAGGAAATATTTGAGATTGCCCAAATCTTTTAGCTTGAATCGCTGATGTAGGAAGTTCTTAAGCATGGAAATCTCATTTGCATTTGAACCTGTGATAATTACATCATCGGCATACACTAGTATAAACACTGAGGAGATACCTTTATGTTTATCAAACAAAGAGTAGTCGGCTTTGGATTGAATGTAACCAGCGTCAAGAATGGCTTGTGAAAATTTGGCAAACCATTGCCTAGAAGCCTGCTTAAGTTCGTAGAGCGATTTATGTAACTTGCAAGCAAGATTCTCCCCCTTACGGACATAACTAGGTGGGGGTTGCATATAGACGTCTTCATGTAAGTCACGATGCAAAAAGGCATTGTTGACGTCTAATTGATGAAGAGGCCAATCCTTGGAGGCCGCAATAGTAAGGAGAACTCGAACAGTTGACCAATTTTGCAACGGGAGAGAAAGTATCTTTGTAATCAAGACCTTCTAGTTGCATGTAACCTTTAACAAGAAAGCGAGCTATAAATCGCTCGATAGTACCATCCAAATTCCGTTTGACTTTGTATACCCATTTACAACCAATGGGGCGTTTGTTAGCAGGGAGAGCAACAAGGGACCAAGTGGAATTTGATTCGAGAGTATGGAGTGCATCACGCATGGCGTCACACCAATGGGGAATAAGAGAAGCCTGTGAATAGGAAGTAGGTTCCTCTACAATAGAGATAGATGCTAAAAAAACATTGTGAGGGTGAGAAATATTAGAATAAGTGAGGTAATAAGATAGAGGGTAACGGGTACCATTGTTAACCAAAGATGGATTGACATGGGTATTGTAACAGTGGTAGTCGAGGAGCTTGATGGGTGGTTGACGTATAACGTGGTTCAAGATCAACTGCTGGAGAAGTCAGCGAATGAGTGGAAGGAGTAGTGGGTGGATGGACAAGTGGTGTGGTGTGATTGTTCGTAGTCAATGTAGGGAGAATATGTGATGGGGTGGAATGATTATTAATATCAGATATAGAGGAAGTGGATGATGACTGTGAGATCATATGGTGGGTCTGTAGGTGTAGGAGTGGGTGCAGCGAAAGGAAAAGATGGAGGGGTTTCAAATTTCAATGTCATAGGTATCTGTGGGTAGTGTAGGCATATTTGGAGGTGAAAAAATGGTGTGATCATGAGTGGAAGGTGTTGTTTCATAAGGAAAATGGTTTTCAAAAAACTAGACATCCCGACTAATAAAAATTTTATGGGAGGATAATCATAAATTTTGTAACCTTTTTCATTGTGGGGATAGCCAACAAAAATTCCACGTGTGGCTTGTTTGTTAAATTTGTATGCTTTGTGTAAGACATTGTTGGCAAAGCAAAGACAGCCAAAAACTTTCAAGTGTGTATATGTCGGTGGTTTACCGAATAAAATTTCATAGGATGTTTTACCGTTTAAAACCTTACTTGGTAATCGATTGATGAGATATGTAGCTGTCAAGATGCATTCTCCCCAAAATTGGAGAGGTAGATGAGATTGAAAACGGATGGATCGTGCCACATTGAGAAGGTGACGATGTCTTCGCTCGACTACACCATTTTGTTGTGGTGTGCCAATGCAAGTGCATTGATGTTACACTCCTATAGAAGAAAAAAATTGTTGAAGAGGAGCATTGAGAAATTCTAAACCATTATCAGTGCGAATTTTGCAAATAGAAGAATTAAATTGCAATTTGATCATAGAAAAAAATTGTTGCATAAGTTGGGAAGCTTCATATTTGAAATGCATGAGATAAGTCCAAGTGCAACGGGAATAGTCATCAACAATGGTTAAGAAATACTTAGTACCAATAAAAGATGAAATAGTGAAAGGATCCTAAATGTCACAATGTATTAAATCAAAGCATTTGGAACTGGAAATAGTACTTAGGAAAAGGAGTTCTAGCATGTTTTGCTAATGGACAAATCAAACAAGTATCCTTATTAAAACAAGAAATAGAATATGAAATGTGTGAAATCTTGGATTGAACCATATGGGAGGGATGGCCTAAACGCCAATGCCAAAGATTAAAGGTTGCAGATGTGACAATGGAAACAATGGGAGCATCTTCATAATCCAAGTAGTAGAGACCACCACGCATACTACCCTTGCCAATCCTCTTCTTCGTAACTAGGTCCTAAAAAATGCATTCATTAGGATAAAATGTAACAGAACAATTTAAGGACTTGGTAATCTAATGAACGGACATTAAATTGAATTGAAATGAAGGTTTAAAGAGTATATTTTGCAAGGGTAATGTGGGGGATGGATTTGACTGGCCTATATGTGTAATAGATGTTGTTTGGCCAGTGGGTAATTTAACTGGTGCACAAGTAATGAGTGTTTTGGTATGAAACAATTTTGAATTTGATATCATATGGTCAGTGGCACCCGAGTCAATAATCCAAGTAGAGGAATTGAAACTAGAGGTAAGGCCACATGAAATACCTGAAAAATTATTAGCCAAATGACTACTTTTACCATTGGAAACCATATAAAGAAATTTTTGATATTCCTCTGCAGTGAGAGTTACACCGGTGTTGGCCGGTGATGGATTGGCATGCACAACAGCAGCGAAATGAGGCTTATTAGATCTATTCTTATTATTCCTGCTTGGTGCATGGTTCTTGTTCGACTGATTTCCAGTGGATTGATCTCCTGTAGACTGATTGCCATGTCTCTTTTTGTAGCGGCAATGAGAGTCGGAGTGCCCATCCTTGTCACAGAAATCACAATGGTATTGTGAAGGATCTTTGTTCATGTAATGAGATTCAGTATGACCATCTGCTCCACAAAAATCACAATGATATTTTGGTTTGGATGATGAACGAGAAATAGCAGCCAAGGCAGATTGATATGGTATTTGTACAGTTGGTGAACTCAATGAACGTTGACGTTCATCCTATAAAATAAGAGCATGGGCCTTAGTAACTGTGGGTAATGGCTCAATCAATAGAATATTGCTTCGAACAGTGGAATAAACTTCATTAAGGCTTGTGAGGAATTGCATAAGTCTCTGCTCCTCTAAGATATCATTACGAGAATTGATGGCACCACAAGAACAAGGAGCTACAAATGTGTATGATGAAAGTTTATCCCAAAATCCTTTGAGGACAGTGTAATAGGTTGACACAGAAGATGTCCCTTGGTGGCGATTAGATATGCTTCAGTGTATCTCAAATATGCGTGGAGTATTTTTTTGCAAAAAACGTTCCTTGAGATCAATCCAGACATCAAGCGTGCTCCCGGTATAAATGACGTTGTTGGAGATCTCTGCAGAGAGTGAATTGACAATCCAAGAATTCACCATACTGTTGCAGCGAATTCATTGGTCATAATCTGGGGATGCCTTTGCAGGCATGGTCAAGCTTTCATCAATGAATCCAAGATTATTCTTGGCTTCCAAAGCTCTGCGTATAGCTCAGCTCCAAGTTGGGTAATTATCTCCTATAAGAGGCTTGGAGACAATAATAATGCCAAGGTTATCTGAATGATGAAGGTAAAGCGGTGAAGAAACTGCATAATTAGGTATTGAATTAGGGGGATGTATTCATTTGAGATTTTAAAAGACTATTTAAGGATAAATAAGTCCAATGGATTTCAAAAGACTATTTAGGAATGTAATGACTTAAAAATATTTTTTTAAAACATTTTTATAATCAGGATTATTTACGTTTGGATTTTAAAAGATTTATATCATAATAATTTACAAGATTTGAAAGTACAACATGGATTTTTTAATTTTAGAGCAGCTCCATCGAGGAGCCCAAGCTCGAGGCTAGGGGGAGGCCAAGCGAAAAATTTAGTTCCAGCGGGCCATTTTGGTGGGGCTGGATGTGGGACCCACGAAGACGGGTTGGCCCGAAGGCAAGTCTTGCCCGAGCTGCAGCTCGAGGGGAGGATGACGTCACGCGCCATCGGCAAAAAAAATTTGAACCGCATGCTAACGTCATCCTTGTGCGTTTTCAACGGCTATAAGACACGTGTCTTCGCCTGGGCGCCCGATCCGCTTCTCCTCATCCAATCCAACGACTAGTCTTTTTGGCTATCAAATTATGAAGAAAAAAAAACTGAAATTTTTTATAAAAAATACCAAAAAAATTTGATTTTTTTTTCTTCTATAAATACTTATCAATTCCCTTCACTTTCAACATCAATCCTCATACATTTTCTTCTACTGCTACTATTATCCACTCTTACTCAACATTTTATTTTCTTTCAAATTGTATTTTTATTTCTTATCTTTACAGCTTCTTCTATCAAAACCGGAGGGGCGTGGAGCACCATAGAAGATGTTTTCTTGTCTGAGTCTTGGCTACAAATTAGTCATTGTCCCATGTCAGGCAATGAGATGAAATTTTGTCATATGTGGAAAAAAATTCATGCCGAATTTTGTGAAAGAATTCCGAGGTCGATTCATACAGAAATAGCATTGTCTAGTATGTGAAAAATTCTCAACAAAGATGTAGCAAAATGGAGAGATGCATTGGCAAAAGCGATGGACAACCATAGAAGTGGGCAAAACCTTAGTAGAGAGGTAAATATTTTGTAATTTTTGTTTTATTAAGTTTAATGTCCTAATATATATATATATATATATATATATTATAATGTTTCTTGCATAAATAATATTTTGTTAATATTTGTTGCATTTCCAATATATTTGTAAGGTTAATTGCATTTCCATTATTTTATTTTATGTTACTTGCATTTCCAATATATTTTAAATATTTCTTGCTTTTTTTTTTGTTAATAGATTATGCAAGCACAGATGTGGTTTGGTGCAATTGGACAAAGCAAAAAAACTTTCAACCATCATGAATGTTGGGAGGTGGTGAAAAATTGCACACGATTCAGTATTATTCTCACGGGTCCCCCCGTTATCTTAAACGAGACGTCACTCCATGATTCAACAACATCAGATTCACTTCTTGATTCCCCTATGAGTCAAGACTCATCCATCGAAAAGGAGCCGAAGCCCATTGGCCGAAAGGCTGCGAAGGCAAAGAAATGGAGTAATTCTAGCACTAATAAATCAAAAAATTTAGAGGAAATTGCAAGACAGAGCGCCATAAGAATTGAAATTGAGAAGAAACACCAAGAGAATGAGATGACAATTCGACCATAATATATACAAGAAATGGAGTATTTGAACAAACAACACATTAAGAAGACGGATCGGGAAATCATGGTCATGGATACAAGTCATATGTCCCCTGAAACAAAACAATTTTGGAAGCTAGAACGAAGGGATGTTATAAAAAGAAAACTTTTTCGTGACGATGGACCTAGTAACACGATTGGTTAAATGATCAAAACCATTAAATTTGTTTGCATACATTTTATTTATTTGTATTTTTCATGTTTTGTATTAAAGTTGTTGTAATTCATGTATTTTATTTTAGTAGTAGTAATTCTTAATGACTTGTATTGGCTTTCTTTATTTAATAAACAAAGCGTTCAATAAAATACCTTTTTATTTAACATATTCCATACATCAAACAAAACATAATTGAAAGGAAAAACCACAACCAAAGCATAATAAAAAATAAAAAAAACTACAACCAAAGCACAATAATAAAAACAAACCACAACCAAGCCATAACTGAATAAAACCTAACCAAAACATCTATGCTCCATCATTCATTGCCATTGCCTTTCACCGCCCATAGATACTTCATCAAGTCAACTTGACGCCTTTCATGAATATAAGAAGATTACATCTCTGTATATCGATCAATCATACGGGTCATGAAACGACTATCCCTAACCAACGGTTCCTGCTATAATGCTTCTCAACTTGGCCTCATGGGCCTTTCATAAATTCGTGTCAAGGCCGTGTTCATGGGATCCGGTTCGTAGACCTATGCAGAAACGTAATTATACTCATCCTGCACAATCATATGATGGAGGATGATGCAAGTCATCATAATGCTCCACAGCACCTCCTCATTAAACATACGCACCGCACCTCGAATAATCAACCACCGAGCTTGTTGAATGTCAAAACACCTTTCGACATCTTTCATGTATTCTTCTTGAAAGGAAGCAAATAATCTTTGCTTCTAGGATCGGGAATTCAGAATTGATTTGACAAATGTGGTCCACCTCGGATAGATGTCGTCTGCTAGATAATACCTAGTTTGGTAAACGGTATTGTTGATTTGATAGGTGATATTCGGTAGGGCTGGCAATGGGTCGTGTCGTATCTGGTTCGTGTCATGTCGGAATAATAAACGTGTCCAGAATGCTCAACCCGAACCCAGCCCATTTAATAAACGTGTCATGTTAGGTTCGGGTCGTCTTTTATCGTGCGGGTTTCGAGTCGTGTAACGGGTTCGTAAATAATAACATGCATGTTACAAAACTCACAACTGAAAAAATTTAAATAAAAAAATTGGAGAGAGGAGAGAAAATATAAGGAAAAGAAAGAAAAAAAAAGGTAGAGAGAAAAGAGAAGAGAGAAGGAAAAGAAAAAAAAATACAGACAGAGAGAGATGAGAGAAGATAGAAGGAAAGAAATAAAAAAAAGAGGAGAGAAAACTAAAGAGAAGGAAAAGAAAGAAAGAAAAAAAAAGATGAGAGAAAACTAAAGAGAAGGAAAAGAAAGAAAAAAAAGGAGAGAAGAGAGAAGGAAAAGAAAGAAAAAAAGAGAAGAGAAGATAAATGGAAAAAAAAAAAAACATTATAAATATCAAAAGGCATAGTATATAATTACAAAGTTGTATGTAGCATGGTGGATAAAGTGTTGGAGATGAATGAGGGTGGTGGAGGTTCGAAACCCCTTGTGTGCGTGTTGGCATAAATTAAACGGGTTGACACGACCCGTTTAATAAACAGGTTAGACATGTATTATAACGGGTTAGCGGGTTGACCCGAAACCCACCCGTTTATTAAACGAGTCAGAATGGGTGGACCCGAAATTGACTTTTTTTTTATCGTTTTGAATCGTGTATCGGGTCATGTCCGAAATTACCACCCCTAAAATTCGGGGCTTCACCTCTCAAAACATCGTTAAAAACCGGCAATTGACCCAGCACGTTGAGGTCATTTTGAGATCCGACAACTCCGAAGAAGGCATGTCAAACCCATATATCGAAGCCAACAACGGCTTCAAGAATGATACTCTTTTGCCCTTTTCTATTTCCGTAATCTTCTTGCCATGTAGTTGGATAATTCTTCCATTACCAGTGCATGCAGTCGATGCTACAAATCATTCTTGGAAATCCTCGAGCTTCGGCTTTTTTAAAAAGTATGCATCATAATTGCAAATATCATGCATGACTTTATTGAAGAAATGGGATTGCATTCTATATCGCCTTCGAAAATCAACATCATAATACAAAGAACTTGAGATAAAATAATCTTCCAAAAGATTCTTACCCCGAGAATGCCTATGTCTGTCCACATTCGAGCCATGGCCAACTTGTGAACCACGGCGGTGACCTTGGTTCTCTTCATCAAGCAAAGTCACTGCTATGACAACTTGTTCATCTTCTTCTCTCTGCAACCTTTGCCTTTCAGCTCGTCTACGACTTCTCTTATTTGTCTTTCCAAGCATCTTCATGTCTTTCATTGAGAATGGAGTATCAATTCTAAACTATGACAAATGAAAATATAGAAATATATGGTGTGAGAGGTATGAGCTGAGCCTTTGGTTTTACAGAAAATTTTGGCCAGATAGAGATGACATGTGGCTTGATTTTAGTGGGTGAAAATCTTGTCTGAAATTTGAAATTCATATGAAATGTGAAATTCATCCGAAATTTGAAATTTGAAATTTATCTGAAATTTGAATTTTGAAATTTATCTGAATTTTGAGTTTTGAAGTGTATCTGAATTTTGAATTTTGAAATGTATATGAAATTTGAACCCAAAAATCTTATCCGGAAATTTTATGAGATATGAATAATCTTGACACGAAAATATTATCCAACTTAATTATTGAGGTAAAAAAAATTTGTGAAAAAAACAAAAAAAGTGAATAGTAATTGTCATTTGCCATGGCAATGGGTGGAAATACACATTACTTTTTGCAATGGCAACCACTATTCACGTGAATAGTGGCTGCCCTAGCCCCCCGCTCCCCCCCTTGCCATGGCAAATGCATAGAGTTGCTCTTATGTTGCTAACCAACCAACTTAGTCGGATGATGAGCAATGACAGTTTACTTCAATGATGCACGAATTCTCCAGGAGCAGCCTCTACAAATTCCCAAGCTTTCAAAATGATGGTGGAATTTTTCCTTCCAGAAGGTTGTATGATAGGTATAAGGTTATTAGGTTGCAGACACTTGGTTCAAGCTATTGTTTTGAAAGTCAATTGGTTAAATGGAATGGAACCATAAATAAAAAGCCAATGAAAGTCAATTGGTTCAAGATAACAAAGAAATGGAACAATAAATAAAAACAAACATTCAAAGTTACAAGAATCAATGAAAAAGATAACAAAGAAATGATAATTTTAATAAAGAAAAGTAAAAGCTAATACAATTTTTCCAATCTTTTAATAGCCAATTTGATGTAGCTTCATGTCCTCCTAAATAGCATTTCTCCACATATCTAAAGCTATGCTAGCCCTCCATGCATTAGCATCTTCTCGTTGTTGCTCTTGAGTTTGAACAATAGGTTCAAAATTATCTTCTTCATTAACTGGTAATACTGAAGATGAAGATTCGTCTATTGGTTCAATTGGAAATTCATTAGAACAACACTCTTTGCGAAGAAAGTAACTACAACAATAATAAGCATATTGATTTCAACTAGCTGCTACAATTATTTTATTTCATTCTTGAGTGCTATTTTATTATTAAAGTCATTGAAGAAATACAAACTAGTATATATATTAGTTAGATACCAAGAAAGAAAGGAAGCACTGGAAAGTGTGTGTCCACATGTATCAAACCTAAGCAACCATCGTTGCGAGATGTCAGCATGGTTAATGGAAGTAAAAGTAAAACTCTATAAGTCAATCTCTTGGTCCTTGATAAAGTTATGGAAAACGAATACAAAAACTTACCATTGACCAAAGACAAAAACAATCATAGCAGAAACACGCCATATAAACAAAAGATGCCACATATAAACAATTGTTCTGTTCTGTTCTGTTCATATATAAACAAAAAGACGCCAGTCTATGCAAGGTAGCAGCAATTGTTACAAACAATAAACGCAAGAAGACATAACATAGACCATATACAAACATGTCATATATTTGATACAGACAATAAATTGAAGAAGACATAGCACGAGAAGGAAGCAATCCCTTGTTCACGAAGAGCTGTTTATCTTCACGAAGAACTATTCATCTTCTCACGCAGACAAAAAAAAAAATCTCACGTGAAAAGTCTGATGGGTTATGGTGAGATTTGAGATAGGGTTGATATTTTTATCTCCCACTAAAAAGTCATACAAATTCCATATTTAAAACAAATCCTTCGAAATTAGCAAGTTTTTGAGTACCAAAAGACTTTTTGTTACTTGTTTAAAGTCTTGATTAAATACCACTAGATTTGGACACCCTCTTAAAAAAAAATCATATTAGTCCTTATTGAATACCACAAGACTTGTGTAGATTATTTAAAAGTCTTAATTGAATATCACAAGACTTATTTATCCTAAAATAGTCTTTTAAAATCCTAATTGAATACATCCCCCTTAGTTTCCTGGTTAACGGATTTTTGTATTTTCGGTGTGACACTGTTTTCTTCTGTATTTGTCATGATGAAGATTGCAGGAAGAGCATAGAGGGATCAGACGTTTTGCTCTGATACCATATAAGAAAATATGGTGAATGTCTTATGTATATAATCATTATAAAAAAATTACAGTTTAACAAAACTTAAGAAATACAAAAGGAAATAAATCTCCAGATCCTATGTCTAAGGTAATTACAAAAAAGGAAAAGAATTGAACGTGAACTTCAATCTAAAGTCTTCCTTATATTAAGCCTTGATTTCTAACATATAATATGCCTTAAAATGAATATTCACATTTACCATATGTACATGTACAAACAGAAGAAGAAAAAAAAAAAAAAGACGAAATAAGTTTCATCAACCAACCAACGAATCAAATTATTTAAAAACAAAAGAGCGGAAGTCAAAGCAGACCTAGCTTAGCAAGCTTAGCTAGCATTCCTACTCGGTGAGATGAGATAGATTTTGTGTTTGTGTGTTGCTTTGCTCTCTTCTTCAACTATAACAACCGTCGTTTTCATTAAGCGCAAACCTTGTGGGTCCCACTCCTTTGCATACTTCATGCATGCGATGCCGGTGGCTCTGTCCTCCCATTCCGTCTAGTATTTAAAGACGGCCAGCCATTGAGACAATTACAAGCAACTTACAGCGCCAAAAGCACCCTTTTAAGAGATCCAAAAACACCAAAACACAAGAAACAAAGAATGAAGCACCCAACTCTCATTCTTTCAACGTTCCTCCTCCTCCTCCTCCTCCTCCTCCTCTCAATCTCTCCTCCGGCCCACGCTGCCGGAGGCAAATGGCAACTGTTGCAACAAAACATCGGCATTTCCGCCATGCACATGCAGCTCCTCCATAACGACCGCGTCGTCCTCTTCGACCGCACCAACTTCGGCAATTCCAACTTGTCATTGCCCGATGGTAAATGCGTCGGAAACGACTGCACCGCCCACTCCGCAGAGTACGACGTCACCACCAACACCTTTCGCCCCCTCACCTTGCTAAGCGACGTCTGGTGCTCCTCTGGCTCCGTTGCCCCCGACGGCCGCCTCATCCAAACCGGCGGATTCACCAACGGCGATCGCCGAGTGAGGATCTTCGAGCCCTGCACCGGTTGTGATTGGAAGGAGATCGAGAACGGCTTAGCCGCTCGCCGTTGGTACGCCACCGATCATATTCTGCCCGATGGACGCCAGATCATCATCGGCGGAAGGCGGCAGTTCAACTACGAGTTTTATCCCAAGAGCGCGTCTACAAACAAAGTCTTCAGTCTGCCGTTCCTCGTGCAGACCAATGACCCAGACGCCGAAAACAATCTCTACCCTTTTGTTTTCCTCAACGTGGATGGCAACTTATTCATTTTCGCCAACAATCGTGCTATTTTGTTCGACTACGTCAAGAACAACGTCGTTAAAACTTATCCGCAAATACCCGGAGGCGACCCGAGGTCATACCCGAGCACGGGCTCAGCTGTGTTGCTGCCATTAAAAAACTTAAAGGCTCGGTCTATTGAGGCCGAGGTTTTGGTTTGTGGTGGAGCCCCCACAGGGTCTTATATCAAGGCAACAAAGGGTACTTTTACGGGAGCTCTAAATACATGCGCTCGGATCAAAATAACCGACCCGAACCCGCAGTGGGTCTTGGAGACCATGCCTCAAGCTAGAGTCATGGGTGACATGACATTGCTTCCGGACGGCACCGTTTTGCTCATCAATGGTGCGTCAAATGGGGCAGCGGGTTGGGAACTCGGGCGGAACCCGGTGTTGAACCCTGTTGTTTACCGACCCGACAATGCAGTTGGGTCAAGATTCGAGCAGCAGAACCCGACCACCATCCCGCGGATGTACCATTCGACCGCGGTGTTGCTACGCGATGGTAGAGTGCTGGTTGGAGGCAGTAACCCTCATCCTGATTACGAGTTCACTAACGTGCTGTTCCCAACGGAGTTAAGTGTAGAGGCGTTTAATCCTGATTATCTGGACGCTAAGTACACAAATGTGCGTCCCAAAATCGTCTCATCGATATCACAAGCTAAGATCAATTACGGTAAAAAATTAACCATTCGGTTTTCGGTGATGGGAACGCTAGCAACGAATTCGGTGTCAGTGACGATGGTGGCACCGTCTTTTACGACACATTCGTTCTCGATGAATCACAGGTCTTTGGTTCTTGCTTCCGAGAACGTAAAGAGTGTTGGAAAGTCCGCGTATGAAGTTGAGGTGACAACGCCCGCTTCGGGAAATCTTGCGCCTTCGGGATATTATCTTTTGTATGTGGTTCATCAGCAAATTCCAAGTGACGGCATCTGGGTCCAAATTATGTGACAAAAGATCAGAGTACATTCGACCAAAAAAAGATCGAAATACATATACATTACATGATATAGGTATAGTTGCTTCCTCCCCTTCTTTTAAGTTTTAATCACAAGTTAAAAATCTTGACGAACAGAGATCGCTAAGGATTTCTGTGTCAATATTATTTGATCGATTACATTTTTCATGTTGTATTTTGTTTTTGTTTTTGTTTTTTTTGCCGAACATTGCAAGTTATATTATAAACTGATTGATCGTGAATAAAGTCGGAGGATAAGTTGTCTTCATTAAACCTTTTGGCGCCAGTGCGTAATCATACTTGAAATGGTACTCCCGGCAGTGCATTGTTTCAACACGTCTTAAAGCAAGTCATTTCTATTATTATTATTCTTTGATATCTTATTAATTTAAAATATACGACACTTATTTTTTGGGTCAAGCAAAATACATGTAGTTTGATAATTAAGAAATTGAAAATTGTGGAATATTTGGTATTTATGGCATGTTTATTAATATGTAATTGGATTAGGATGAATTGAATTGAGGAGGAGTTGGATTGAGGGAAATTAGATTCCTAATTCTTATTGAAGTTGTTCACTAAACTATATGGAATTGGGGTAGGATTCATATTAATTACTAAAATGTCATCGTCGTTTGATTATAGTTCTCTAGGAATTATAATACAACATCTCACTCAATAATTGAATTCCTCCACAATCAGGAATTCAATTCCTAATTTTGTGTGGCCCCGCTTAATTTTCAATTCCTTGATATGAAGTAAACACAGGAATTCTCCACATATGAAATTCAATTCCTGAAATGAATATATATCTTTTGCGACAAAATGATTTTGTCTATGTTTCTTTATTTTATTTTATTGGTTTAGGAAACAGCTATCATTTACTCTGTCAACTCAATTTGCTCAGCCAAATTGCAGTGATGGTCTCCCGTCTCAGTCTGTAGGCGAATTTGAATGAACGAGGCGGCTCATTGTTTGAACACAGAAATTAAATTTAAGTGCAGAACGAAACAGAATACAGATAAAAACAATTAACCCCACAGAACTCTAACGCCAAATGACGAATGGAGGCAGAGAAATTGATCGTGGAGTGTTGAAAAAAGGTTTGCACTCACACAATTATCAACACGGAACTTGTTCGTACGTATCTCTAAATAGTCAAGCAGAAAACCAATTGAATTGATTTCGTATTATATATAGTTTTCATATATCTACTAAGTTTCAAAATCTTGTTCGAGTTATTTATATTGTTAACCCAAAAATTCCAGGCTTGCGATTGACTATGAAGTCAGTATGAAGTTCATGACAAGTGCATGTCATCAAAAATAAAATAAATTAAGTTGCCACACACGTAGATCATCAGAAATTCTGTATCTATCAAGTATGAATTTTTCTGCTGTCCAAAGAAGTACTGGAAAGTACGTTTTTTCTGTAGGTTGATTGGATTAAGCGAGGGTTGGCATTAAGGAACGACCTGCTGCCAGCCCATATCCATACCAAAAAAACTCAACATTGTCGGCAGCAACTTTAGTACATACTTTACCTCACATCAATTGGTAAAAACATAACAAGTGAAAGTAAATCCATGTGTTGTACAAATTGAGAAATTCATTACTAAACAGTAACAAAGTTCTCTAAACGCCATTAAAGAAATTCAAGTAAAAGTTTCACCGACGAAACATATGAAGAATTAAGGCAAAGAAAAGAGCTCAGAAAAGTGATTGAAGGACAACTCAGATATGATTTCAGTCTGCCTATTTGTGCTAAAAGCCTCTTTCTTGCATGTTCTATTCAAGCTTTTGTTTATAGATTATGAGCTCTATGCATATTGCTTGTTAATTAAAAGCACGGAACTTTTCTCAAATGGGTGAAACTGAATTTAGAAATGGCCCCTCTACGTCTTTTCAAATATATGATTGAAAAATCTAACCAAATAGAGCTATCATCATGCTAACTACCTAACCATAGATGATTGAAACCCTACAATTATTATGTTGCAAAAACTTGCAATTTATTATGTGCCCAACGTTCACCTAATTAAAAGAGAGCGCAATGCAATGGATATTAATATATTACACCAAATCATATATGTGATTATTGCTAATTAATGGTTTAATATTAGTTAGAACCATGCACGATCACAACGGCGCACGCAACGCAAGTGATGATCAATTTTAATGAAATTAAATTAATTATGTTCAGGTATTGATTTAAGATGGTAATGTTAGAGAGACACATTAGTTGAGGTGTAATTCGGATATGAACCTAACCAGAGCATCTCCCAATTTGAATCCCACCTACGTGCATTAAAATGATGAATTTCACATTCACCTAACATTTGTACTTGAAAAAGAGGAAATAAGTTTCATCAATCAACCAACGAAAGAATAACCAATTAAGAAATAGAAAAAAAAAAAAAAAAAAACAAAAAACAAAAAAAAAAACAACAACAACACAAATCGAGAAGGGAATTTCAAAGCGGAGCTCAACTAGCTAGCTAGCATTTAGATTATATCAGATTGAGAAGAAGGGATTGCTTGCTGTTGTTGAACTACAAGGGTCATTTTCAGTGATGACACACCTAGTCTGCCCCACGCGACGCGTTTACATGCATGTGGGTGGGTAGTTACTCTGTCCTCTCTCTTCCACTCGATCCCCACACAATGCCAAGGCAAGCAAAGGATTTAAGAGACCAACCAACAAGCCAAGTAAAAAATTACACCAACAGACCAAAACACACCACACAGAATGACGACGCACCCAAATCTCATTCTTGCCTTCCTCTTCTTCTTCTTGTTCCATTTCCTCCTCATCTCCCATACCCACGCTGCCGGTGGCAAATGGCTGCTCTTGCAACAGAATATCGGCATTTCCGCCATGCACATGCAACTCCTCCACAACGACCGCGTCGTCCTCTTTGACCGCACCGACTTCGGCAAATCTAACTTGTCCCTGCCCAAAGGCAAGTGCCGCAATGACCCCAACGACACCGTCCTCAAAGTCGACTGTACCGCCCACTCAGCCGAATACGACGTCCCCACCAACTCCTTCCGCCCTCTCATGGTCCAGACAGACGTCTGGTGCTCCTCCGGATCCGTAGCACAAGACGGTAGCTTGATCCAGACCGGCGGCTTCAACGACGGGGAGCGCCGCGTCAGGATTTTCCAATCCTGCACCGGCTGTGACTGGAAGGAGTACGACAACGGCTTAGCCGCTCGCCGTTGGTACGCCACCAATCACATTCTGCCAGAAGGACGGCAGATCATCATCGGCGGCAGGCGGCAGTTCAACTACGAGTTTTATCCCAAAAGCGAGTCGTCTAGCAATGTCCACAGTTTGCCGTTCCTCGTGCAGACTAACGACCCCAAAGTCGAAAACAATCTTTACCCTTTCGTTTTTCTCAACGTGGATGGCAACTTATTTATTTTCGCCAACAATCGAGCTATTCTGTTCGACTACGTGAAGAACGTCGTCGTTAAAACTTACCCACAAATACCCGGCGGCGAACCGAGGTCCTACCCGAGCACCGGGTCCGCAGTGTTGCTGCCATTGAAAAACTTACAAGCTCAGTTTGTTGAGGCTGAGGTTTTGGTCTGCGGTGGGGCTCCGAAAGGATCTTATGCCAAGGCTGTCAATGGCACTTTCGTGGAAGCTTTAAAGACATGCGGTCGGATCAAAATAACCGACCCGAATCCTCAGTGGGTAGTGGAGACCATGCCTCAAGCTAGAGTTATGGGAGACATGACATTGCTTCCGGACGGCACCGTTTTAATCATCAACGGGGCAGCGGTTGGGACTGCAGGATGGGAATTCGGGCGGAACCCGGTTTTGAATCCGGTTATTTACAAACCCGACAAAGCAGTCGGGTCAAGATTCGAGCAGCAAAACCCCACAACCATACCGCGGATGTACCATTCCGCAGCGGTGTTATTACGCGATGGCAGAGTGTTGGTTGGGGGCAGCAATCCTCACATTTATTACGAATTTACCAACGTGCTTTTCCCAACGGAATTAAGATTAGAATCATTTAATCCTGATTATCTGGATGCTATGTACGTTAATTTGCGTCCCAAAATCGTTGCACCCCAGTCTCAAGCTAAGATTAATCACGGACAAAAGCTAGCCGTTCGATTTTATGTGGAGGGAACGGTGGTGCGGAATTTGGTGTCGGTGACGATGGTGGCGCCATCGTTTACGACACATTCGTTCTCGATGAACCAGAGGCTGCTTGTACTTGCAGCGCAGAGCGTGACAAATGTGGCCAAATCCACGTATCAAGTTCAGGTGACGACGCCGGGCTCAGGTAATCTTGCGCCTTCCGGATATTATATTTTGTATGTGGTTCATCAGCAAATTCCAAGTGAGGGTATTTGGGTACAAATCCTGTGACAAAATACGACGGGTATATATATAGATGAAAAATGCTAGGCTTATAACATTTTTAAAACACATTGTGAGGTGGACCTCATTGTATTCATACCCACCTCTATTGAGGTGGTACACAATATGGTATAAAAATGTGATAAGCCTAGTATTACCCTATATATAGGCTAGTTATAGTTATTTTCTCTTCCTTTTTTTTTCTATACATTTTTTTATTTTATTTAAAAAGGAATTAGTTATCAGTGGAGAAAAATAAAAACCTGCATTGACAAACTCAAGCTAGGAATACAAAAGGAATTAGTTATTGTCAAATGCAATTCGATTTTCAGGTTGTTGTATATTTTTATTTTTATTTTTTGGAAGGAGACTATAATGCTTGTCCATCTTACTTTTTTAATACGTAATCATACTTGCAAGTTTTGCCCCATGCATTGTTTCAACGTCTTAAATTCAGCTAGTGCTCTGTTACTTACTTATGGGTTTTGGATAGTGTTTTTTGCTATTTTTTTTGTAATGTCGTAAGGTGTTCTACTTTATAGAGCATCTGTTGTTCAAACAAAAAAATTCAATGATTAGGCAAATGATTAACATCATATATCCTTTTCCGAATGAAAACATATGTTAGAGTATTCCATACGTTGATGATATGTTAGACCTACTCACATTTTAATATAATATTAGAACAAGTTATTTGCGTGTAATCAGTCGCGTATGATGATTGACGTGTATATCGAGTGTGTGAATTCAGAAAACCAATGACATCTAAAGCAAGGAAACTTCTGGGATTTTGTCTATATTTCTGATACTTTTGGTTTTTCATTGGCCCGGCCCTTTTTATTTTCTTGGTTTAAGAAAAAACAGCTATCATTGTCACTACAGAATGCTAGTCTGAAGCAAATACCGCCCAATACGAAATTGATTCTTGTGTATTAAATATTTTTAGTTGCATTCAATTCATTGCATGGGTAAGACATGCATCACCGTGTCACACTGACGATTGATGTTTTTGTATTAATTTGAAGATTTTTGGCGTCTAATATTGTTAAAAAAATGCATGGGATGACGGGACCATGGGAGTCATTTTCACCCCTCAAATGTCAAATTACATATATATGTGTACACACCAAGGCTACGATCGATATACCATCAGATCAGGCCATACCCATGTGTCGGTTGTTTTCAACTTTATATATATATATATATATATATATATATATACATGATAATAAAAACAAGAGGCTCCAAAAGTATTATTCCTGCAAGTTGGTTGTTGTTCTTGTGTGTTGTGTTCACATGCAAAATAAGGCTGTCTGCCCTTCCACAAGATTTTATTATTTATCAGCCAAGACTTCCAGTGAGTATGATCTGTTTTTAAATGGGACAGATAAAACAGGAGACAACTTCCTTCTCATGTCTCCACGGTTTGTTGAGGCAAATTGCAGTGATTTGTCTGGGTGTGCTGCGTGCATTGAAGACGGCACATGTAAGCGTAATGTATAAAGAATTTGAGAGCGAAAACGAGATAATAAAATGGAGATATAAAATTTAAAAACCCAAAACAGTTAACCCTATATACTGTAGAAATGAATTGATGTACCATTCGACAGCGGTGTTGCTGCACGATGGTAGAGTGCTGGTTGGAGGCAGTAACCCTCATCCTGATTACGAGTTCACTAAGAGCATCCACAGTAGGGACTGTATATTAAATATATATCCCAAGTCACAGGAACGTCTGTAATGGGTGAATATAAATATACATCACCATCATAGAGATATAAAATAAAATGTATATTTACATCTATTTTTACATCCTTTGCAGGCAAAACTCACTTGAAAAAAGAAAAAATGAAGAAAAGTCAACATAAAAGCGGATGGCCACACCCCTGAATTTACACCCCATTGGAGCAAAAAATATGCTTACACCCGAAGGTATAAATGAAATGTAAAAATAATTTTACACTCCTGAATTTATATCTCTAACTGTAGATGCTCTAACGTATGACATTCATGTGAATAATAAGATCTGCGTCTCTTCTCCAATACCTAAAGATATATTGGTAATTGAATTGGTAATGAGAGAGAGAGAGAGAGAGAGAGAGAGAGAGAGGTGTGGGGATGAGGTTCTGTCTCTGACTCAGAATAGATTGGTAATTGAAAAATTGTGCAGCCGTTTTCAGAACATGACGATTGTCGATTTCGAATGGGAAAAAGTGACAGGTTTGTTTGTCTGCAAATAAGAGACTAGCTAACTAGTGGGTCACGGATGGATAACTGAGGTCTTTTCAGGATTCGCACGCAACACAGGTCACGGGTGAGTGTTCATAATCATATGGGCTAAAGGTCAGCTATGATTGCAGTCCGTTGTCGTTTCAAATTAAAAGCCACCCTTCACTAACCCCAACCCAATAAGTCATATATAATATAATATACAAGTCATTTCCTATTTCGTTAATTATCAAGGGCCGCTGACATGTGAAAATTTTCACGAGTTAACTAGGAGACAAGAGCTTCAATTATCAGGACTTTGCAGAATCAAAGACAAAACTAGTTATCTACCCAGTTGTTGATCCATTGTGGTCTGCTAGCTGTTTTAGATGAATTATCGCGTTGTGTTGTAAAATGAGTCCTATCTAGCGATGGATGGTATGAGTCTATCTTATCGCTGCAAAACAATCACTTCAAGCCATCTACCTATACTGGGCTGCGTTTTCTCAATGAACTTATGAACTTGGGTCCGGTTCCCGTAATGGGCTCAGTAGATGACAATAATGGAATCTGTCCATAGAATCCTTGGACCACAATCAGAAAGCATGATCAATTGGGCTTTAAGAACCAGACATTGGGAGCCTGATCAATTGGGCTGTATAAACTATAAAGAACCATACTTGCTGCAAACACAGTGCTTCAACGTTCACCAAAACCACCCCATTCATCACAGATCAGTTATCATAATTGCATTTGGTTTCTGGATAACGATGGAAATTACAACAAAACAGGTGTAATTCCAACAAGTACACGTTTTCTGCAACGCCGATTGGCATATCAAACACGCAGGCTCATGAAGAAAAAACAGAACAGCATATTGATGGGCAAAATTATAAAGTCATATATGTATCAACAACCTGAAGTTCGAAAACAAATACAACAATTTGGGAAGAATTATGCCCAAAAGTTCATAAATGCTTACTTCTATACAGAAACAAGTAACAATGGCTGCTGCTTTAAAACACCTAATTATCTAAGAAATTAATATGAAAACAAAGTAGACATATTTAAGCACGTTCGCCACGGATGCGCCTAGCAAGCTGAATGTCCTTGGGCATGATTGTCACCCTCTTGGCATGGATGGCGCACAGGTTGGTGTCCTCGAACAGACCCACCAAATAGGCCTCTGCAGCTTCCTGAAGCGCAAGCACAGCATGACTCTGGAACCTGAGGTCGGTCTTGAAGTCTTGAGCGATTTCACGAACCAGGCGTTGGAAAGGCAGCTTGCGGATCAGAAGCTCAGTACTCTTCTGGTACTTGCGAATTTCACTGTGCACATCAAAACGGAGGATTTTAATTGAATTAGGGCACGATTCAGATATTGAAATTCAAGAACAGGAACGTCGAATTAGAGAAAACACTTACCGAAGGGCAACGGTTCCAGGACGGTAGCGGTGAGGCTTCTTGACTCCACCAGTTGTCGGTGCTGATTTCCTAGCAGCCTTTACAAAATTAAAACGAAACACAACCAAAATTAGATCCAAAGAATTTGATTATCAATTATAATTTTCCATCTAGCCAAACAGCCTACTTCGAAATCATAACGAAACGCACCTTGGTGGCGAGTTGCTTCCTCGGAGCCTTACCACCGGTTGATTTGCGAGCAGTCTGTTTGGTACGAGCCATTTCTTCACAAATTAATCACAAAATTCGCAGAGAATCTGAAATCAGAGTGACAAAGAATCGATCAGAAACGAAAAAAGGTGATAAGAAATACAAAGGAATCCGGGGATTATGTGGCTTTCGAAATCGAACCTTTCGAAATGAACGAGCCTAGGGTTTTGGATCTTCACAATTATCAGGAGATTGAGGGGACACGATTGAAAGGATGCGAATGAGAGAAAGATTGGAAGTACAGGTCATTATATATGTATGACGATTGATTGGGAGAGTCGGTTGAAACGTGGACTTGGAGTTTTCAACACCAAATCCGATTTGGAGAAGGAAAAGGTCTAAATCCGCGTGCTCTGTCCCTGATTGGATGGTTAATTGAGGCACGGATTGCCAAAACGTGGACGGGTTGTGTTTCTTTTCTGAGAGTATTTCCGAACGAGTCTTGGGAAGGAAACTCGGACGAGTTGGTATAACAGTCGCAACTTACAACGACTTGTCGTTTCCGAAAGTAAACTGTCTGTTTACCCGCGTCTCACGTGACTTGTCCACCGTCCACTTTTGTCGTCCACTAGGCGACTTGTGAGCAACAAACAAGGGACATGCCGTTTCACGATTAGGCAAAACGACATCGTCCGCTCCCCACAGTCAAAATCTTCTCGACCCAATTTCCTTCACCCTGCAAAATTGAAGAGTTTGGTGGCTTGATGGAGGGTAACAAGAAGAAGGGGTACGCGTGGGCAATCTCAGCCGGCCTGAACGCCGCTCTGGCTGCCGTTTCGGCGAAGCTCATCACTCCTCAGGTGCCTTTCCCTTGCACACTCGATGAATTTTAGACCGTTGGATTTACATCGCAAAATCCTGCTTGATTTGTAATTGTTTTTTTTTGGGGTCAATGAAAGCTTGATTTGTAATTGTTATTGTTTGAACAGATTGTTAGGTATGGTTTGGTGATATTGTTCAATGCGACAATGTGGGGATGTTATGTGAACAGCCTCAAAGCTCTGTCTTCTCTGCAAGCTACTGTCACAAATTTTGCTGCAAACTTCCTGTCTTCTGGTCTAGCTGGATACCTTTTGTTCAATGAACCCTTATCTTTTCAGGTAAATCAATACAGGCTGATGATATTGGACCAACTCACACCGATTTGTTCATTTTCATATGCTTTCTTAGTATATGCTTCTGAGTTACCTATACGATGCATTGCTTTTGATTTTGAATGTGAAGCATAGAATTTAATAAACGAATGACATTGTTAAATGGTGGAGTGTTTGCACCAAAGATTTTCATTCCGGTTTCGGAGCACTACAAATGCGATTGCTATTATGCATTTCTGTTGCTGCATATAAATTTTAATGATTGTTCATTATCCTTGACTTGTTTCTTTTGCATATCTGATGATGAGAAGGCTTGTTTGACAGTGGTTTGCAGGTGCCCTGCTCATTGTAGTTGGTTCATTCGTACTTAGTAAGTCAAGTATTGAGAAGAAGGCCCATACCCATTAACATTTCTGCATTTCACTTCACCCTTGTGGTTGAGATATCAGAGAACTCTAGATTTCCATTTCTTTCCTCTTCCGACAAAAGTAGGGAGACAGAAGAGATCTTCTGAGAATGTACATGTATCTAAACAGTGAAAGAATGAGTTTTATGCTTATTGTCATTCTTCTTCCCTCCAACAGAAAATTTGCAATTCTTTCAAATTAATTGGTTTTATGCAGTCCTATAAACATATGATTTTGTTTCAATCTTCATACTTCACCACATTATTTCTTTTTAATCACGGGTATACATTGGACATAATGGAAAGTTTTGTAATTCAGTTCTTGGTCACAGAAAAATACTATTGAACCGAAAGTACTGTTTGCGTAGCTTCCCCTTGGGCCATGTCACATTTCTCCTTTTACCACATGAGCGGACGACCCCATGAAAATTAATGAAGTTGGTCGAATCTCTATGCCACGCCACATTGAATTGGACGGCCATGTCCATTTATTTCTTTTTTATTTCCCTTTTGGGTTAATTCAAAGCGAAACAGCTATTGTTTTTCGCTTGGAGATATCAAACAGTAAAATATTTAAGACTTAATTGTAGCAATAGTTTCTGAATTTGTGTTTGATTCGTATTTTGATCATTGAAATCAGAAAATGACTGCTCTGGTCCAACCACTTCAATTTTGTTAGTATGGTCCTATGTTAGATTTTCTATTAAATCTTGGAGCAAATTAGTCATTTCAAGTCCAACGTCTCACCACCTCTTTGTACCTAAACGAGTTTGCAACATCAACAACCTCCTTCATCTTCCTTCCCTTACCTCATTTAGCCTCAACTCCACCACCACCCATCCCCCTAAACCACCTCTGATAATAGCCACAATCCTTCAAATTCCCACATAACCCCACTTCATTGAGACCATTCAATTCCTCCTTGACTTATGAACCATATACCCATTACTGATCCCTCGACCCTTAAAAAACGAAGTAGTGGTGGGCAGCAAAGTGGAAGAAGATGACTGGTGTGGATGAAAATATGGTTTCGTCCTTGAGAAAGAACATAAAAATGTTGGTGTGTTTTGTAGACCATTGACTTACTTTCCTTACACACCAAGGATTCCTGTTAGAATTGTAATTGATTTACTTAAATTATTGTTTTTTTTATATACTGTAAATAGAAATATGAATTTATTATTTACTTAGCCACTAAGGCTCTGTTGTATTATAAATATGATCTCTTACAAGGAAAGTAATATACAGAAAATTCATACGAACAATTATTCTCTCATAGTTCTTATATATTAAAATGGTATCAGAGCGGCAATCTTAGGATTGCTAACTCTAGTTTCTAAACCCTAGCCGCCATCATAGGGGAGGATCACTCTCTTAATCTTCATGGCGGTAGCACCACTGCTTCCTCTTCTCCTTCTGAACCAACCATAGCTAAGATGAGTGCCCAAGTGGCTAAACTCCTAAAAATGCAAACTCATACCTTGAACCGGATCCTAAATAAAGATCCTACCCAGACGACCCCGAACTCTACTCAGATGACAGCCTCAAACTCGACGCATACGATGACCACGAACTTGACTTAGATGATGACCCTGAACCAGACTCAGACGACGATCCTAGCAACAATTACCTATGAAGCTTCCGTTGCACATATTGACATCAAGTTGGATGTCACTAACTATGCCCTATGGTCCCAAGTTTTTGAGATGTATAGCGCCGGAAAAGACAAATTGGGATATATTAATGGCAATCTTTCAAAACCTCCTTCGACCGCTCCAATGTTTCCACGCTTGTGTACCGAGAACTCCATCGTGAAGGGACGACTCATCTAATAAAACCCACTTGTGGACCATTGACTTACTTTCCTTACACATGAAGCTTTTGTTGCACATATCGACATCAGTTGTTGGATGGCACCAACTATGCCTTATGGTCCCAAGTTGTCGAGATGTATAACTGTAGCAAAGACAAATTGGGATATATCAATAGAAATCTTCCACAACCTCCTTCGAACACTCCAACATTTCCCCGCTGGCGCATTGACAACTCCATCGTGAAGGGATGATTTATCAAATAAAACCCGCTTGTAAACTATTGACTTACTTTCCTTAAACACCAAATATTCTTATTATAATTGTAATTGATTTACTTTAATTCATAATTTTCTACCGTAAATAGAAATAAGAATTTATTATTTGCTTGCTCACTAAGGCTCCGTTGTATTATAAATATGACCTCATACAAGGAGAGGAATACATAAAAAATTCCTACAAACAAATATTATCTCATAATTATAAATACTAATTTTTTCTAAATTTGACATAATATGTAACATATGACTAGCCAATGAAAGTAGAGTTGAGAAACTACAACATCTATTTTTCAAATTCAATTACCAATATGCGAATCCAACATGAAGTTAAGGACTATTGCTACAATTAAGTCAACATTTAAAAACTCTCAAATGCTCTTAGTTAAATGGTGCGTGCAAGAGACTAGTTAGATACTAAATAAAACCCGCTCATGTGCACGTAAGATACTAATAAATACCAAATAAAACCCGCTTCATAATTTTTTCAATTTAATTAGTAGACAGTGGGAAAAAGTATATAAAAAAACAAAAAGAAAAAAAAATTGTAAGAGAGGTAAAACCCCACCCTCACACCACTAGTACTGTACAACAAGTCTGTCTACATCTACATCCTCTCTCTGTGTGTCTGATGAGAGAGCACAAAAAGTTGAAAATTCTTCTTCTATCTGACTATTCCCCTTGCACGGGTTATCATCGTCTTCCGCGAAAACCAGGGTTTCTCCAAACTCATTCACACTCTCGCCGTCTCTGGTAAGCTCTGATTTATTTCTTCCTCTTCTTCCATGCTGATTTTCTTCTTCGTGGATTATGTTTTGGTCTCTTTTGTATCCATCACAACCATCTTTAGTTTTTTAGTACTTGAACGTGGTTTTAGGTTGTGCTTTTAGAGCAGCTTCGAATTTGTTTGGCGTCAGCCGCTGTATGCTTGATTTTGGTTGCGATTGTCTTTTCACTCTGCAAATGAAGCTTGCTGTGTGACCGGATTGGAGATTTTGGATTTCTAGGGTTCTTAGTTCTGCTGGTTAGGAACTGAAGTTGTTTGAAGCTGCAGTTCTTACGGATTTTGAATATTTGATCATAGTCTTCGTCTAAGAATTGATTGAATGTTTCAGAATCGGTTCGTGTGTTGACCAGAGGACGAAGTCAATTTTAAGTTCGTTCTTCTGTCTTGGCTACTCCAATGGAACGTTGGTTTAGTTTAATCTGTAATAGCACCCCCTCTTGAATAAGTCATAAGAGTTAAGTTCATTTTAAGTGCCTGCGATTGATCAATATGTTCTGTAAATCAATTGAAGTAAAAAAGTCATGACTGATTTCAAACAAGGATTTGATTTCGTAGTTGATCCATGACTGTCAGAGTAGGTTTAGACTTTATTCTGTAGTTGATGACCTGTTTTCTGAAAATGTATCTTGTGGGCTTCTCCTACATATTTGTGCTACATCCGAAATCTGAACTTTTTTTCTTTTGGACATCAACTGCAGGGTATGTAGCACCAATGTTGGTTTCATATTTAACCAGCTAAGCTGAGCATTATACTTGTGTTGGAGGTGTAAAACTATCGTCTGCAACTGTTGCTATTTGCAGATTTCAGATGGATGATAGTGGCCATCGTGAAAATGGAAGAATCAAAGCAGAGCAGTATAAAGCAGCTCAGGGTCAGGTATCCGCAAACAATTTTCTGAACACAGCTACATAAAGATAATATGATGTGAACTAGCACATATAAACTCTTTCATGAAGTATTCAGTATATACAATTTCACTTGAGAGGCATATCTGATGAAATTTTGTATCTCTTTTTGTTTTAGTGGTTGATGCAACATCAGCCATCAATGAAGCAGATAATGGCCATAATGGCCGAAAGAGATGCAGCTCTTCAAGAAAGAAATTTGGCATTTTCTGAGAAAAAAGCTGCCCTTCAAGAGCGAGACATGGCATTCCTGCAGCGAGATGCCGCAATTGCAGAACGGAATAGTGCCATTATGGAACGAGACAATGCCATTGCAACTCTTCAGTACCGGGAAAACTCCTTGAATAATGGTAATGTATCTTCGTGTCCACCAGGATGCCAAATTTCACGTGGGGTCAAACATATGCACCACCCACAGCAGCATGTACATCATCCTCCTCACATGAATGAAGCTTCTTATGGTACAAGGGATATGCACACAAGCGATTCCGTCCCAATGCCACCGGATGCTTCTTTGCCTACAAAGTCACGACAGCCCAAACGACCTAGGGAACCCAAGACAACGGCACCAAATAAGAAAACCTCAAAATCTCCCAGGAAGGTGAAGAGGGAGAGTGAGGATTTAAATAAGATGACATTTGATAAATTACACGAGTGGAAGGGCAGTCAGGATATGGGTGGCGGAGGTGATGATGTTAACAAACACTTGGTTGTGTCAAAGTCTGATTGGAAATGTCAGGACCTGGGATTGAATCAGGTTGCGTATGATGAGTCAACCATGCCAGCACCGGTGTGCTCATGCACTGGTATCCTGAGGCAGTGCTACAAGTGGGGGAATGGGGGTTGGCAATCCTCATGTTGCACTACTACAATGTCAATGTACCCATTGCCGGCAGTGCCCAATAAGCGACATGCCCGAGTAGGTGGCCGAAAGATGAGCGGCAGTGCCTTCAACAAGCTACTTAGCCGGCTTGCAGCTGAAGGCCACGATCTGTCAAACCCAGTTGATCTAAAGGATAACTGGGCCAAGCATGGAACAAATCGCTACATCACAATCAAGTAGACCTGGAGAAAGTTTAAATTCAGTAGAGGTACAGACAGGTAGGGGGTTGGGGAACATAGTGATCTCATCATGTATGCATTTCAAATTTTCTTTTCAGCTTGGTGGCGGGGAAAATAATGATTTGATAATCAGCAGTTGAAGTAGTTGGGTTTGGGAACGTTCAATGCCAGCTATACCTCTTCAACAATGATAAGGGATTTTCTCTAATTTTTTTTCCTCATTAGAAACGGCTGAATGGGTTGATAATGCAGTGAGATTTTCTGGAAGGCAAAGGCTCAGGGAAACCATGGCCATTTCTAATCGTCTTGGTTAGCATGGAGGACTTAAAATCTCGCCCTTTCAAGTAAATTTGGGGGCTTCTGTCCTGTATTTGTAAAACCTTATTTCAACAGAACAAAGTATTTTTCTGTTGTTAATTATCTAAGAGCACTAAGTCCATAATTATCTTTCTTTTTTGGCATATTTGTAATTCTTTTAGGTTCTTTACAGAGTTCTCATTCAAATATGTGCTAAATTTTTAGGCATATTTGGTAATTCCAGTAGAACTGTTCCTTCCATTAGTATGTGAATTCTCACTTTACTCCTCGGACGGTCGAGCCAATGTAGTAATTTGCTAGGTTAATTTAGACCAAACTCCACAAGAAAGGTACACCCAACTTGGTAGATTATATGAAATTTAATCTTTGCAACGAAATTTTATGCAAGGAAAAAGGAAAATAAGAAAAACTTTAAAGAGCTGTGTCAGATAACATTTCTTCAGCATCCATAAGTCAGACAGGGATAACTGTTAATATTGTGATCTCATCATACACAGCACTTCATCAGAAAAAAATTACAGAAAAACACAATGAATAATTCATTCCAAATGTAAAAATAAAAAGTAAAAGCAATAGTTTTTTTTTCTGTCATAAAAAACTGAAACAAAATTCAATAACTTGAACATAGCCTCAGACCGTCCTAGTTCATGATAATTTTAATCAACATAAACGCAAATTTTTATTTGCTTCTGTCAATATAACATAGTCATCACCGGCAAAACATTCCACGGAGAAAATAAAGAGTTAAAAATGCCTTTCAAAACTCGAAAAGAAATAACAGATGTTTAAAACTTCTTACACCTATGAACAATCGGCAACGGAAGATTAAAGGTGTGAAATATAAACGAAGTGAGTGAGAAAAGCGAGAGAAATCGAGAGAGGCATCAGATCTTCCTATTCAATTAAGAATGAATCAAAATGCCCAAATCGAAATCCGAGCATTCAGCAACTGAAAATGTTCATCAATTGGCCTCACTGATTTCGTTGAATTACAAAATAGAAAACCGACAATAAGAAAAGAGACAATAAGGCGGAGCAACAGCAGAACACGAAAAACACACAACAGCACAGAAAGAAACTCGAGGCTGAGGAGCGAGAGAATACGGCTACCGTGAACCCTAGGGTTTTGCAGTTCTACTGAAAGCTACCACTTCGACTCGTTTATAAAAGATTTCGGGAGAGGGTATGGGTTTGGGAACTTCGATCGGACGGCTGGGATTTAAGATGTTTTGAGTAGTGGGCTTTGAACTTCTTGTATGGAAATGAGAATTATTGGGCCACAAGATACAAGGTTCATCGGTAAATAACTGAACCTCATTACACTGAGGCCCAAACAGATAATTGAAGTATATTTTATGGGAGCTGAAGTATATTAAAGGGAAAAAAAACTTAATTTCTTACTCGATTAAAGGAAACAAAAATATTGAAAATGGAGTGCTAGTTGAAAAATTAAGTATAAATAAAAAGAACTAATATAAAAGTGAAGTAAAAATAAATTAATGTAGGGTAAGGATATAATAGGAAAGAGAAATAACAAAATTGATTAAAAAGTATTAAAAATCAAAAGGGAGTGTAAGTTGAGAAAATGGGAGTGGAGAAATCATATTCCTATTTTATAAGCCTGAAAATATTTTTTTATTTTTTATTTTAAATACAGCCCGACAAGAGTATTTTTGTTTAACGAATGAAGATCAAAATGTGTTAGGCACTTCAAAAATGTACCCCCTTTTTTTCAATCAATTTTAATTATCCAACGTATGTGGTGAATAGTGTTATCATAAAAATTATATTGCCTGACTGTGCATTTTCAGCTCGTATTATGATAAAAATTAACATAATTAATCAAGGGCGCAGTTCTACCCACATGGAGGGTAGGTGCTACCCAACCCAAAATTTTTAAAAAAATACAAATAGCTAGATATGTTTATTCCCATAAAAAAAAATGTTGAAATCCTATCTTTATTTGCCCAGGCAAAATAAATAAATAAATCCTATCTCTATTTTCATTGTACTACAGAGTACGCTTTACTTGTCTCATTGAAACTTTTCCCATCATGCTTTTCTTGTAGACTGAAACTTTCATTTAAACAATGAACATTTCTCTTTTTTCTCTTTCTCCCCGTCACTTTTCTTATTCTTTCTTTCTAGTCATCTTCTTCATGATTCTCTCTTTTTTATGTGATGTGTCTCTCTTATAGAATTTGGGTTTGTTGTTATCAATTGAATTTATGCCTTGTCGAATTAGGATTTCTGAATTGAATTGGGGGTTGTGAAATAAGAGCTTTGAATTGTGAATTAGGTTCCTCAATGTTGGAGAAATTATCTGATATTTTATTTTAAGCCTAAAAGGAATGAATTTTTTTTTTCTTTTCATAATGGTTTTGTTAGGTTCAAGTGAATGTATGATATTTTCTAAGCCCAAAAGTGGTATTCTTTTTATTTTTTAAAAAATTACATATATTAGTGTTGAGTGTATGTACAGTGGAGGCCACAATTTAGAATATGCCCTTGACCCTTAGAAAACTTTGGTCACTCTATTCACTCATATCGTTGAGTTTAGTGTGTAAGTTTCGTCTAACTGATTATCAAATCATGAATCCGCGGCTGTAATTAATTGTTTAAATTCATAATATTATGACAATTATAAACATTTTAGGTTTTTTAAAATTATATAATAAGCAACGGAGGGACGATTCGAACATAAGATTTCAAATGAAGGGATAATTGTTCTTAACAACTTGAGTTATAAACCTCTTAATAAACATCTTATGTTTACTTTAATAGTTTGGCAAGATAATATTTATATGTGACATTCTCACCTTGCACTAAAGTTTATTTTTAGGAAATCATTCTCACATTACACGTTTTTCTTGTTCTAATTATTTTTTTTAAAGATATGATCTATTTAAAACCTAGAAAACCTTGATAAGTACTTTTTTTATAAATGGAATAATTTTCCTTATGTTTCAATGAAAATTGCGGTGAATTCTTGCAAGATCAGAAATATAGATTAATTTATTGATCAGTTTTTTTCTTTTTGGGTATCCAATAATTGTACAAATATTTGAAGGGTTTATTTGGAGGGTTTATTCGATGGTGCATATCATTTTGTTTATTTTTCGGTGACCTGCTAAATTATAATTTTTTTTTTCTTGTGCTGGTGACTCAATTGTAAATTTGTTTGCTTGTGGCTTTAGATTCTATCATTTCTTCACTAAATTATAAAATAATCACGCACTTGTCCTCTCCTGAAGACAAGGAGAAGGAGAAAAGCCGGTGATAAAGGAAGAAAAAAAAAAAGAATATATAAAAACGCGTCTTGTAATTTCAGGCCTTGTCTGAAGTCCTGCTATGTTTACTGTCCGTGCCAAAACATTGTATTTGTAGTCAACAAAAACAAGCTAAAATCCGTGAAATCACCGCCTTTGACATTTTGATCATCGGTTCCTTGCCATTCTACTGAAACAAGCTTGGCCATCTAGGGATTATATAACCAACCAGGTAACCAACACTAATCTGCAACCATAATCTCTCTCTTTTTCTGTCTCTTAAATCTTTATCCCATTTCAGATTTTCTAGGGTTTCATTTTTAAGTTTTGGGTTTCAAGCTTTAGAGGCTTTTGATTCACATTTCAACTAGTTGGCAACTTAGCGCATGGTTTTTGTTTTGGTGAATCAAGGTTTTTAGCTTTAGAGCGGGCACAGGAAGCTTAGCTGAGCTTAATGGAGGGCAGTGATGAAACTGGTAGTGTCAAGCAACGACCCAATTCAACATTTGGTTCATCATCTTTTTCGGTTCCTAAACCAAACAGCCATTTAGAGATACCCAATTTCAATTCAGCTCAAATGGGTTTGCCTATGCGCCAATCATCCCCAAGTTTGAGTCCTGAGAACACTAAGAGGCCTGGTATACCTCCTTCACACCCCAATAACCACAATTCAATGCCTTTTTCGCATATCATGAGGCCTCAATCGGGTTCTTGGCAACTGGGTCCTCAGAATTTGAGCTCAGTGCCTTCCCATACAAGATCCTTATCTCAGCCTTCGTTTTTCTCACTTAATTCTTTGCCCCCATTGAGCCCTTTGCCTTACCGCGAGCCCTCGTCTTCTTCACTCTCTGACCCAAATTCCGTTGATGTTTCTATGGATGAAACTGTTGTTAATTCTCATGCCCCGTCGCTTCGTTCTCCAGTTACTACTGACAGCAACGCATTTTGGGCTGGTGATGGCCTTCCCCCTCGTAGAGGCCACAGGCGCTCTAACAGTGATGTCCCATTAGGATTCTCAGCTGTCATTCAGTCTTCACCTCAGCTGATTCCCATTGGGCGTAGAACAAGTTTGGATGGATCAGCTTCTGGAAGAGAAAATTCGGGGATTGGCAAGCCAGTTCAGTTGGTGAAACGGGGATCAAATGGGGATAGGGATGGTAACAAAAATGCTGAGGGAATGGATGAGAGAAAATCGGGGGGAGAGGTTGTGGATGACTTGTTTAATGCATACATGAATTTGGACAACATTGAGAAAATGAACTCGTCTGGTAATGAGGATAAGGATTTGGATAGCAGAGCCAGCGGCTCAAAGACAAATGGGGGTGAGAGTAGTGATAATGAAGTGGAAAGTGGTCTAAATGGAAATCGTTACAACGGGCAGAGGCCAGCTTCTGGTTTTCCAAGTGAGAAGAGGGAAGGAGTCAAGAGGACTGCTACTGGAGATGTTGTACCAAACGTCCGACACTGTAGGAGCATTTCCATGGATAGTTATATGGAAAATTTGAATTTCGATGATGAACCACTGAAGCCCCTGCCGGCAGGCCAACAATCACCTTCCGCTTCCCTAGATGGTAACTCAGGTAAGTTCAGCATGGAGTTTGGAAGTGGTGAGTTCAATGCAATTGAGCTGAGAAAGATAATGGAAAGTGAGAAACTTGCTGAGATAGCCCAATCAGACCCCAAGCGTGCAAAGAGGTGTTGTGTTTTTAACTTCTATCCTATATCTATTTTTTAATGGATGGCTTGTTAAGTGAATTTTCTCATATGTGATCTATTCATCCAGGATTTTGGCGAACCGTCAGTCAGCTGCGCGTTCTAAGGAGAGGAAGATGCGATACATTGTAGAATTGGAACACAAAGTGCAAACACTGCAGACAGAGGCAACCACTTTGTCTGCTCAGTTTACCAAGTTGCAGGTAGGTATTTATTTGGGGATTTCTGATTCTAAAGTCTAGCTCTTCCCTGTTTGAAATTGAACTTCATCGTATGTTCCCTGACTCTGTTTTATTTGCTTGTGTCCAGAGAGACTCTGTGGGTCTTACTAGTGAGAACAATGAGTTGAAATTTCGTCTTCAAGCTTTGGAGCAACAGGCCCAACTTAAAGATGGTATTATGCCTTTTTCTTTAGCTCTTTATATGTCTGTTGGAAACCACAATTATCATATGTTCCATTCCATATAAACTAATTTCTGTAGATGATTTCACACGAAGATTTATCAACCAAAACACATGTTGAAAGTTCAGAATGCATGCATAATTATATTATTAGCCTTCACTACGTTTTCTGCTATTGCATTTCTAATTTGGTTGCAAATAAAGTTAGGTTTGGCCAAACAGAGGTTCCTTTGTATCTTCCCGTAGCTTATATGATTGGTGTTTGAAAAACTAACAATATTGTGGTTAACTTGAAAATAGATCTGTTCGAATAACTACTCGTCTTCTTCTTGTGTCTCTACATGTAAATTTAACTTTATCCAGCTATAACCATTCTATCCTCATGTCTGTGATAGTCCGCCTCCTTGACTATGGATTTTCATTTCAGTTCTACGAATTCCTGAAAACGTAGAAACCAGTAAAATTTTCAGTTAGTTTTAGCAATTATAACTGTGCTGCTGTATCTTGAGGAAAAATAAAAATGCTGCTGTATCTGTCTGCTTGTGCTTTTCATTGTGGAAACGTATTTATACTGATCTTGATGAATGGAAGCAAAGTGAAATTTTATTCCTCCCACTTTGGTAATTATAAATGTTTCATATCAGGTGGAATTCCTAACTGTATAGATATTCCTGTAATCTGTCAATACCAAGTAAAAGAAAAACAATATATTCGTTGAATTTTCTAGATAAAGATGCAGAATTTGCATATGAGTATCGAGTATTCTTCCCGGCTTGTGATGAAAGCGGTCTAGGATTGAAAGGAGTGGTCAAGCTTAAACATTAAGTGAATAGATATAACTTAAGACATTAAATCCAAGATATTCTTCAATGCTTTGATGTATTCACACAATCCTGTAGGGCAAAAGTCGATATTTTGATAGGAAGGCAGAGGTTACAGTCAAATTTAACTCAGCCCTGGCCCCTGGCTGTTTGAAAGGATTGAGCTTGATTAACACTTGGGTCTCTTCACTCCCTTCCCTTTCTCAAATACTTTGGTGGGTGGTAGTCAGATTTTAGGTCCATAATTTTGTGATAGTTAGATTGCCTAAATGTTTAACCACGGAGCTTGATTAATTAACGCTTTATAAATGCAACTTTTTTAACTATTAAAAAACCCTCTAATTCGTAGAGTCATATTTCATTTATGGCATATTCCTTCTTCTGATGTAGATGGGATCTGGACTGATTTTATCTTTATATTTTCTTTGGTCTTTGATGTTGCAGCTTTAAATGAGGCCTTGACTGGAGAAGTCCAGCGGCTAAAGCTTGCTGCTGCAGAGATCGGTGGAGAAGGGCACCTTTCAATTAATCAACAAATGCTCCAACTACAGCATCTCAACCTTTATCAAATGCAACAGCAGCCACAACACCAGTCTCAACAGCACACACAACAGCAGTTCATGCAGCCTCAGCAAAACAGACAACCTTCCCATCAGCAGAATGGCAATGGCAATGGCAATGCTGCTGCTGCTGCTAAGCACGAGTCAAGCGAATAGGTTGGCCAACACATACGTTGGCTTGTATTGGTTCAGTAGATTATGGGTGACAAAATTTATTTTGAAATGATGTCATATAAATCCATATATATGTCTAAATTTATTGACATAAGTATTATTGTGAAATTTATATAACTTAACCATTTTTTGGTTCATTGGGTTGGTTACTTCTGTTGTATTGAAAGTTTTACTTGGGGGAGAATCAAGTCTTGGTTAACTGGTTGTTTGTAGTATTCTAATTTTGTTTCAAATGTGAACTTTGATGTTTAGAACATATACCATATATATATGTATATATCTACAAGCTGGAATAACTCTAATAAGCGCAATTCAAGTCCAATTGACATTTTTAACCATCAGTTTTCATCTCAGTTACAAATTTCAATAGAAGCAATGTATAATATGAAGGTTTTATGAATAATGATATGTATTTCGTTGAGTTATTTACACAAACATCCCTTCATGTTTTTGGTTTTTTCATAAAACTCCTAAGTTTCAGAAATTATACGAACACCCATTGAGGTTTCAAATTGTTTTCACAAAATCTATTTTCATTGATTGTTTGTTCAAAATGATTTTCATTTTAAAAAATGTGTGCAAATGACAAATTCAGCCTCAATGAGTGTATGTGCAATATAATTTCAAAGGCTAATTTGTTATTCCGAGAATTTTTTATATATAAAATCATCAAATTTTGGATGAAAAATCAACAAAAATGAATTTTTTGAAAACAATTTTAAACCTAAGGGATGTTTAGGTAATTATTGAAGCCTTAGGAATTTTGTGAAAAATACGAAAAGCTGAGATTGTTAGAGATTATTCTAATAATTTCATATGCATACACGAATTTAAACCAACAAATGCGGACCGAAATGGAATTTTACAGATTCGTCGAATTATGTCGGGGTTTCTAAATTGAAAGCTTAATTCTTTTTTGTCACATAATTGAAGTATTTAGTTAAATCATCGAAATCATGCAAAGCTTCAACTGCTCAATACATGAACAGAGGAGTTGTACGATACGAGTGGGTTCATTCATAAAGGCCACAGCAACCGACTGAAATAATTCTACTGCAATATTAGATTTATTCAAATGAAATATTTAAATAGAAATGAAATTTAGGTTAGCCTCACGGGAAACATACGATAGGAGCCTTGATGAAAACAAAAGCAAAAGTAAAAGTCGCGAAAATGAGCGGATTAAAATATGAATAAATACGAGTAAAAGAGAAAGGCAAGCTGAAGATTTTGAGGAAAGAAAAGAAGCAGCAGAAGAAAATCTAGAGACTATTTTATTATCTACATGGCGTGCGTTCCCTTTTTATTTTATTTTATTTTTCTTTCTTTTTAATTAATTAAGCCCTGTTCTCGTAAACCCAACCAAATCCCTCCCTTTTAATATTTTCCTTTCCCATTTTGAATTAGGGTTCCATTCTTCATCCATTTCTTCCTCCGTTCCTCCACACCCCAAAACCCTATTCCGTTCCCGATCTCTTTAAACTAGCCGTTGCCTCCATTTCCCGCCAATCTCACCTTCATCCCAGCCGTTCATTATTCACCTTTTGAAAACTAGCCGTTAGATCCACCGCTTCTGGAGCCATTCCGCTGTATATTTTCCTTTTTGAAGTCTTGACCGTCGGCTTTGCCGGATTTTGACCTGCAATGTCTGCGGTCCAAGTGGAGAAGAAGGTCGAGGAGGAGGAGAGTAAGAATGTAGAGAAATCGGGAGAGCTCTTGTTCTGTGGCGGTACGTCTTGGGATGTCATTGGTCGGCGCAAAGGCGCCGTCGAAGGCAACTTGATTTCTCCCACGCGCCTTCGCCCTCTCGTCGGCATCGATATCCGTTTTGTAGCCTCGGGTTGCTGTGAGTTTCCTTCTCACTGCTTGTTTAACGCAGTTTGAAATTTTTTTTTGGTGGTGAATGTGATAATGTTTGTTGGTTTTTATTGGAATTGATTGTTTTGGTTGTGCAAATGTTGGCTCAGCTTCCTGCCATTGTGTGGCATTGGATGTGGAAGGGCGTTGCTATACTTGGGGACGCAATGAGGCATGATCACACTCTACTTTTGGTTTCTTTGTTTATGCTTGTGGTCTATTTATTTTGTATTTAAGTATGAAGTTATGTTTGCAGAAGGGTCAGCTGGGTCACGGAGATTCAATTCAGCGTGATAGGCCGACTGTAGTGTCTGAACTTTCAAAGTATGTTGCTTCTCTGATGTTGAACGCAGTTGTATTATTGATAAGATTAGTTAAGAGCTAGTGTTATAGCAATGAAATATTTTGATGTCGGTGCCCCATTGTGAATCTTCGAGTTCATCATCTCTGGAGAACTCTTCAATAATTTTAAAGAAATTCTCTATTGCAGGCACAAAGTTGTTAGAGCTGCATCAGGGAGGAGTCATTCTGTAGTGATTACTGAGGATGGGTATTCTTTCGCCTTTGGCTGGAATAAGCATGGACAGCTGGGTTCCGGTTCAGCAAAAAATGGTAGGTTCTTCTTTGTAAAGTTGGTCTGATGAAATTTTAGGAACTAGCAACGAGAATCTGATGACAATTAGTTTTCTGGGATGCTTAATTGAATAATGCTTCACTAATTAAATACATCCATATTCCCTTAGTTTTCATGATGTTATACTATCTGGAACACACTATCTGGAAGATTATGTTTTCTGCTCTCTATGTGGACATTATGAGATGCCAATAGGAGAGCCAAGTTTACTTTACAACTTGGTATTGAGTGAGTTCAGTTGAGTCTTGGATTAATGCTACGTGTTCTGTTAGTAGAAATTGTTGTAATTTTTAGTATTCAAGTCAAATTTCATGGCTCTTAATTGTACTTAGCATATTTTGTAAATCTTTGACAGTACATATGTGTATAACTGACAGCCTTTTGGTTACATACTTGCTTTGTGTTCTGTAGAAATTGAGAAATCCCCTGTTCGCTGTCAAGTGTCTGATGTTAAAAATACAGCTTGTGGGGCTGACTTCACTGTTTGGTTATCTTGTGTTGAAGGAGCTTCTATACTGTATGGTCTGCAGCTATGCTCGAGTTTCTTGAACTTTCGGTCAATTGCTTAATTGTCTTGGTTCTCAATTTGTTATGATTACTGGCTGAATTACAAATGTTTCTTGATTTCCAGAACTGCAGGTCTTCCACAGTATGGGCAACTTGGGCATGGTACTGATAATGAGGTATGTTTTAGGGTAGATTAAGAGGTTTTTTGGTACATTTCTTTACACCTTAATATCTTTGGACAATGTGGCCTTTACTGGTAATGGAATGCCCTGGCAGTTGTTTATGAAATTAAGCATGAGATAAATTATTTATGTCCTTGCAGTATAATACTAAAGACAGCTCAGTGAGGCTTGCGTATGAAGCCCAGCCACGCCCTAAAGCAATAACTTCTCTGGCTGGGGAAACCATTGTGAAAGTTGCATGCGGAACAAATCATACAGGTTATCACAATGCCTGCCCTCTCTCTCTTCCCCCTTTCCGCTGATTGCATGTGTGTGTGTTCTCTGTCTGCAATTTGTGTCGTTATCGTTTGCTTAATTCGTTTATATGGTTTGGGAATACAGTGGCAGTGGATGCAAATGGCTATGTTTATACGTAAGGGCTTTTATATGGCATTACCTTTGTCTTGCTTCCAAATATTTTGATATTTGAGTATCTGTCTAACTTGCAATAATTTATGGTGAAACTCAGGTGGGGCTTTGGTGGTTATGGAAGGTTGGTACTCACTGTTCATTCCCAAGCATTTGTTTTTGTTTGTTTTAAATTTTTAGAAGTGGATGAATGTTTCTTATGAATTTGCCTATTGAAATCATCTTTGTTGTCATTTTTAATTTTGATCTTCTTACCCTGCATATGACTCTGGAGTGCTGTTTATAGGCTTGGACATAGGGAGCAGAAGGATGAATGGGCTCCTCGTCGTGTTGATGTTTTCCAAAGGCAAAATCTTCTGCCTCCTGATGCAGTTATATCAGCTGGTTCTGTGAACTCTGCATGTACTGCAGGTACCCAATTAATGTGTTAACAAGGCTCTCTCTCACTTGTTCTTGCTTTGGTTGCTATATCATTGTTCACACACCTTATTAGAATACCGTTCTTATGTTCTCTCATAAATTCTTATATTTTCATGAGACGTTTCTTCATGTCAATTTTTGGTCACATGTTTGCTTGCATAATTGGGTTTTTGTATTATTCGTGGTTTTCAAATTCTCTTAGCTGCCTCTCTAACAGATTTTTTCTGTTTGGAAGAAGTGGGAAGCTTTTAAGCATTAAGCATAGGCTTTACGCTTTGCATAGTCACATTTGGAAGGTCATGGCACCTTACCGCATGTCAAACACCAAAACACATTTATAATTTAAATTGAAGTTAATGGAGGAGCACCTTTTCTCTTTATCAAGAGTTGATAATTGATGATTGATCTTTGTGATCACAGTAACTGCTATAATTTTTATATTTCACTACAGTCAATCACTTTTACGATCTGGTGTTCCTCCTGATCGTCTATATTCTTTTTTTCCAGGTGGAGGGCAGTTGTATATGTGGGGTAAAATTAAGACCACGGGTGATGACTGGATGTATCCTAAACCACTCATGGATTTAAGGTTTGGCTCTCATCATTAATCATCTTTAATTAGTAATGCTTTTACTGCTCACTGTAGAAGCTTTGACTCTTCTATATCTAATGCTTGCCATTTCTGTGATATTTAATTATAATTTATATCTCCTGCCTGTCATCGTTTTCGAGGGAGGGAAAGGAAACTATTTAGAGTTAGCTTGGAAGTTGTTCCTTTTCTCTTGGATTATCTTTTCAACTTTGATTTTAATTTTATTTATTTTATTTATTTATTTTTTTTGTAGGGATTCGTAAAAACTAAAGTTTTTGGTTCTGTTTGTAACTAATGATGTGACATAATTGCTTATAAATTTTTTCTCATCTTTGTTGACAGTGGCTGGAATTTGCGTTGCATGGATTCAGGCAATATGCACCATTTTGTTGGTGCTGATTCCTCCTGCATAAGTTGGGGTCATGCTCAGTATGGAGAATTGGGATATGGCCCTAATGGACAGAAGTATGTGATGGGTCATGATATGATATATTTATTTGTTTTGAGGTCTCTTTTCCCTTTTTTAATCGTTGTTTTTTTGTTTTGGCTGCTTAGGTCTTCTGCAGTACCCAAAAAAGTGGAAATTCTTGACGGTATGCATGTTATGAGGTGTGTATTTGTTTTTGTATTGTCTTGTCTTGTCTACGTTCTTAATGTACCATAAGCTTCAATTACATGTTCCCGTGCATAATGATGGAGGATTCTACAATGTAGTGTTGCATGTGGTATGGGCCATTCCATGGTTATTGTTGATAGAACAAATGTTGGTGACCGACTTGATCAGGTAACTCAAAATTGGTCGTCTTTTCTTCTTTTTGTTTAATGTGGGATTCCAGTATCTTGAATCCCAGTTATATGCAGAATGTAGAACTAATTACAATTGAATTCCATCTCCATCCTGTTTAAGTTTAATGCAAGGCTGCTCTCTAACTTATATCTTTTTGGCAGCTTGATGTATATGATGGCAAAGCTTCTGTTGAAGGTATGCTGACTTTAGTGGTTGCAATGTGAATATTTCATTCATCCTTGATCAGTTGGTCCCAGAAGAGTTGGTCCAAACTCAGCGAAGCTGTAAAGTTAAACCTTGTTTCTTGATTTGTTGCATTAATCTTGTTGCAGGGAGTGAGGAACCTGTGAGTGGCCCTCCAGTTTCTAAGCAAACTCCTAAAAAGGGTGCTTCTAAGGCAACTCAGAATTCCAAGAGGAAGAAGTCAAAAGATTCTTCTGATTCGGAAGATGAAGACGACAATGATGGCGACAGTGAGGACGAAGACAGTGATGAAAGTGATGAACAGGTCAATGGCAGGACAGAACCTAAAAGGCAACGGGGAGGGAAGGCTTCTGGCAGAGGTCGAGGCAATGGTGCTAAAAAGGCAGCACCAGCAGAGGTAAAAGGCGCTGGGCGTGGACGGGGACGCCCTCCTTCCGCAAATAAAAGCCCAAAGCCCGCACCGGGGAAGACTGGTCCGGGTAAGAGGGGAAGGCCTCGCAAGTCATAAGTTGTATTCTCGCAGTGGGCCCAGTCAAAACCGGAAATTTTGTTCTCTCAATGTAGAGAAGTGTACTTTTATTGCCATGTGGCGCGCTCTTTATTTGGCGCCACTTTCAATTGTTTAAATGTTTTTTTTTATTTTAATTGTTTGCATTCACTTCAAATATTATGTGATTTAACTGATTGAAAACTCTGGACTGAAACAAACACTCTGCATTTTTAACATCCGGCTGAAATGAAAGAATGTGAGTGATATATCTTGTACCAAATTTGTATTTGATTGACACTTTCTCTAATCTTGTTCTTCTTGTGCAGTGTTTTGTTTAAATAAATAGCTTATCAAGTGTAAATAAAAGGGAGACTTTGGAAAAAAACAAAATGAGAGAGAAATTTTTTAAAAGAAGCCAAAATGGACAAATTTGCCTTTATTTATTTTTGGATTTCCTAAGGAATCCTTTATATTTATATGTCTTCGATTTGAAAATTGATAAGTTTTTCTGTTTTTTTTATTTAAAGCTTTGGTTTTTTTCAAAAATAAAAGTTTTTTTATGGCTAAAACCTAAATTTACTTAAATAAAATTTCTTTTAAAAAATAGGGCTTAATTAGGATGAAGATCAAAATGGGCCATCTGTAAATTCGGAGAAAAACTTTCGTGGCACAGGATGCCAAGTCAGAAAACCCATTTCATATCCTTTTCCAATAAGATTGTGCCATCTGTCCAATATGCACAATACATCTCTTCTGCCAGTGCAAAGCAAAGTTCCCTTCTTTTTTATTATTTTTTTTATTATATGTTCTTTTTCCCCAAGGACAAACCTCACGGCTGTCACTGCAAGATTGAAACCACTCAAGAGAAATCCAAGAATTCATCTCCATCTTCCATGATACTTCAATTTTCAAGTGTATAAAAGTTCATATGAATGAACATAAAATTCCAAACCTTTTAATTATTCCAAACGCTTGGTTCATAATCCAAGCAAAATCCCCAAACTTACACTTGGATTTTCCCAAACAAAACTTAATTCAAGTTTCCGTCTAATTTCACGTCAACAAGAAACCCATGGTAGAACTTTCATTTTAATCATTGTCGACCTGCCGGTTTGCATGACCTTCTTGATGGTATCCATGGAAGCAACAGTGAGGAACCACTGGTTTCTCTGGGTTTTTTTTTGTTTGAATTTGTTGAATTCGAGTGGGAGAGAATGAAAAACTTGGATTGAACAATTTCAGTCAATCTTACAGTGGAAGGCCGGATTATGCAAGTGTATGAGGAGAGAGAATGAAAAAACTGAGATTTGCTTTGGTTCTCCAGCAGGAGAGAGATGGCTTTGGGAAGATTGGGTAGGTGACACAATCTTTATTGGATTGGGATATGAAATGGGTTTTCTGACCTGGCATCCCGTGCTGGGAAAGTTTTTCTCATGAAGAGAATTTGGGCTAATTATTTTGACATGTCATGGACAAAGGGAGTTTGTGGTGTGATGAGCTTCTAGTCTAATAATGTTTTGGCTTAGAATATTGAGTGGAGAGGGGAGGGACCATAAAGCACTCATGTTTGCTTGTAAAGTCAAGGAATAGGAAAGCTGTGAGCCCCCAAGCATCAACAGCCTTCAACGTATTGTAGAATACTAAATACTGACCTCACCCACTCCATATGTTACAAAGCTTGTTGGGCATAGATTAAAGCTAGACGAGCCTAACAGGCCCCATCTTTCATAATCATTGCAACTTTATGTCCATATAAGAGGAAACACATGATGAATAGTTGAGACCCAAGAAACCCTCAAGATCCCACTCTTTTAAGCTATGTGAATTATCTAAGGCCAAAATTGATATAGATGTGAATAGGCTGCAAGAGCTTGTAGCTCAAGTGATTAAAAGTAATTATCTATGCACTTATGATTACGTGATTGAATCTCCCATATCCTAATATCACTTGTATAAAATAAAATAAAAAGGACAATCAATAAGCATGCCCAAGGAAGGAAAGCTCATGGCTTTGACAGTCTAGATATGTATATGTATAATTATAAACAATTTCAATCATATCCCCGTCGGCCATGTGACCAAGGGCTCCACCAGCCTTTCTCAACATAGGAGAGGACCACGTGGTGGAGAGTCATATATGCCGTTGTACCTAAAAATGGGCACAAAAGCTGATTGCTGAAATAATTCCCCACCCAAGATTAAAATGATGGTTTAATGCCTAAATGGGTATGATGCCTCAGCCTTTCTGATTGCGACTCCTAGACTTACTCTAAATCTTAATTTATGGGTAAAAACGTTGTTAAGCCATCCAAAACAATAATTTTTTAGTGGGTTGGTGCCATTTATGTACATCTCAATGGTAAAATAGATAAGGGGGATAGAGACCACACAACTAATATACAATTATTGAACCTTACATGTTTTAGCATGGATTAGGGTTTGTTTTCAATGATCACACTTGGATTGGATTACCTAATTTGCTTTTTAAAACGTTACATAATTTTACAGGACGACAAAGACTGTCGTTTTTGGAATCCAATACCGTACGGCGAGACGTTTGGGTTGGAGCAGAGCAGAGCAGGTCGTCTAACGGTCCAACCACCAAAATCAGAGAGGTAGCGAGCGAGAAGAGCTTTCTAGCAAATGCCTTGGTGGGGCCGCACATGACAGATTCATGGCAATGGCAACCCATTCGCAGCTGCTGAAACATGGTATATGCCTTGTGCAAGCATAATATCACTGTGGATGGATCATGGATACATACAGCATGTAACTCAGACTCCCATGTGCTCACACGTGTCAATTTAGTGGACAACCACGTGGCACGTGAGGACAAAAACAGCTGTCAATAATAGTTGTTGGTCGACTCGTCACTGGTGCGGTTACTTACTGGTTGGAAATGGGAACTGGAACCCAATAGGCCAACATTATTTGTCAAACAAAACATAAAAAACAAATACAAGACAGCCTTTTCCTTCCTCTTCCCCCCCCAAAAAGAAAAGAGGCAAGACAGCCTCCGTTGTTAAGACGCCACCGTTTTCATTTATTCTTCTTCCATCTCTCTAATCCTCACAGGAAAGCCACTGTCGGGCCCACCCACAGCCCACCGTCTGATTTATCATTCTTATTTCTCAATCGTCACGTTATTCTCGTGATAAGCTGATTTTTGTCGGGCCCATGTGTTAGGTTTGAATTTTCTAATGGTACGAAATTTTGAGCAATTTGTCTAATGTACTAAAACATTATCAGCACATCACATGATATTAGAGATTAATGGAGTGGACCACTTCCATGTAAGTATTGATTTATGTTTAATTAATACTGGCAAGTATAAGTCGATATAAATGCTGAATTGTGATTACTTATTTGTATCAACTAATTTTTAATATAGTCTCTACTTAATTGATATAAATTTTAGATTTAACTCACGTGAATGCAAGAAGAATCATATCCGAATTAAACACTAACAAAACATACCACAAATATGAATTTCTTTTTAAATTTTAAATAACTTATTTATCCAACCTGTACTTACGTGATCAATAACATCTATAATTTTTTCTTTACGAATTATAAATTCCCTATATTATTTGAAGAAAATTGCATAAACTCGTGACGCTTACACTGAACTTACCCCATCGTTGTCATAGTTAGAGGTGGGTTGTAATAGAGAAAACTATAATTAGGGTGGGCCAAGTAACAAAGCAAGGAGTGCGGGTAAACAAACAAAACCGTCATTAGCACAAGAAACAAATGCACTGAATCTAACGTTAACTTTTCCCTAATCCGATTTAGCTTCGACATTTACCCGCTAAACGCAATTTCTCGTGACAATCGGCTGGACTGGTGGATAAGATATTTTGATTTTCCAGTTTTCTTTAAATATTATAAAATAATTAAAAGTTGGACGTCTGACATTTTTTCTTTTTCTTTTTCTTTTTAAATGATTTTTTTACCTCGTCCTCTTTCAACGGATGGACGTATTGTGCAACGGACCTGATAAATGGCGGACTCCACATAAGAATTTAGCCGGATTTAAGGAGTGTGTTGAGGTCCGTGTTCTTAAGCTACATTTGTCACAGCTTGCAACACCGCACCAACATAGGCGGTTTTGTCTCTTGAGAGAAAGAGAGTGTCTGTGTCTGTGTCTGTGTCTGTGTGTGTGTAAGAGGGAGAAAGAGAGAGGGTCTGGGTGTGGGTGAGAAGTGAAAAACAATGGGGAAATCTACCTCTTGCTTCAAAATTATCACATGTGGTAACGATTCAGCGGACAAAGACGATCTCGAAGCCCCTGAGGTATCTGATTGGTTCACAGTTTCTGCATTTTGGTTTTCTTTGACTTTCCATTTTTGGCTTGTTTCCGTTGGTTCAATTTTGTTGGGTTCTGCTGTGCTCTTTTGATTTGCATTTCTTTAATTTGTGATTGTGAGGGCTGAGATTAGATAGTTTTGTTTACTAATGAACCTATGAGATGCTGTGGAGCGTTACTAAGAAACCGCTAATGCTCTGTTTGGAAGCTCAGAAAAGAAAAAAAAGCTGTACTAAAGATAAAAGAGTTTCCTAAACTAAGATCTGACAAAATCTAGGATCTGTATTTAACTGGATTTCTATTCTATACAATCCTAGCGTCGAGTGGACATGCTTATTAGATTAGGAATGGAGATACTTCTAATATGTGATTTTCATATCATGAAATGGTTTATATTTGAAGAGTGTGTAACTTTTGCTTATATGATGTAATTAGGCTAAATGCATTCGTAAATTTTCTGAAACCCATGTAATATGCAAGAACATTTGGTTGATCATAACTGCCATCTGCATTTCCTAATTACTGTCAACTTTTGATCTCATGGTTAGCTGATATATGGTAATAGGCGTAGATTTTTCCCTTGCGATTCATTTAAAATGCTTATTGCATGCACGTAGTTGCTTGTAAGAGCACTTTGTTCTATGTGTGTGCTGTATTGATCAATGTTCTTTCCATTTCATTCTAGAGCAAGGGTTCAAGTGACAAACGTGGATGGAGTTTCCGGAAGAGGTCTGCACGGCATCGAGTGCTAAGCAACACTGTGATCACAGAAACCCCCACTTCTGGACATAAGGAGATCCCAGAATCTGCGACTCTTAATTTCCAACCACCAGCTAGCACTACTGTGCGAGAGAAAATATCTGTAATACATTGCAGTGACGAGAAACCCCAGTTGTTAACTCCTGAGAACCCAAAAGTATCCGAGACCGAAGTGAAAGTATCTGAAACTGAAAATACCGCAGAAGATCAAAGTGCAGTTGAGTGCAAACTGGATGAGTCTGTTGTTATTGTTGTCCAGACTGCTGTCAGAGGATTATTGGTAATTTCTCTTTTGGATAGACATGAATTTTGAGTTTCTAGTTAGTAGCATTCCAGCTAATGTTTTCATTGAATTATTTGCCAGGCTCAGAGAGCATTTCTGGAGCTTAAGAATGTCGTTAAGCTGCAAGCTGCTGTTCGTGGGCATTTGGTCCGTAGGCATGCTGTGGGAACTCTACGATGTGTCCAAGCCCTTGTGAAAATGCAAGCTTTTGTTCGTGCTCGCTGGGCTCGTCAGCTGCATCGAGGTGGGGAGCATGAGAAGGATAACCATAATTCTAAGATCTTGGTAATGCTACTCAACTCAAATTAGTATATTCTGATCTCTAAAGGGTCATTATCCAAATCTATTCTTGCCTTCAGTAATCTTGTTCATAATAGTTTGATGGTAGTTTGTATGGAGGCTAACACCTCTGTCAACGATGGTCAAGCCAATAAGAACAACTCCAAGTAACAGCAGTGCATAATTTGTCTTGTTATGTAATCCAAATGTCTAGGCACCATTTGAGATGGAGATAGCCTTTCTCTCAAATCTCATGTTGTATTCAACTTTTGAAGGAAAGATCATGGTTAGTTAATCACTTTGAGATGCTACTGTATTGTACCCAATTCATACGTCCAGGCACCATTTGAGATAGATATAGCCTTCTCCCAGATCAAATGTTGTATTCACCTTCTCAAAGAAAGTCATAACTGGTTATGTGAACTACAAGAAAAGCTCAGCTCATTATATAATGAAGCATTGTTTTAAAAGTTCTTTGGCATTGGGAGGTTAGTTTAATCGCATTTGAATGTTAAAGTTTTGCCTTGGTGTATGATATTTAACTAGTATTTGCATTGGTTTATTTTTGCAATTGTGTTCATAAACTTAATTTGTTATTGCTATTATCAGTGGTTTTTGTCATAACGGCTGTGGAAATGTTCTTTGAGACAACTTATTAGTGTTGTTACTTGTTCCTGACAAATCTTCCCGAACATTTTTCATGTTTCAGGAGAAGGAAAATTTGGTAGCCAAATCAAATATAACATACACTTCAATTGAAAAGCTACTTAGCAATAGGTTTGCCCGCCAGGTATGCTAGACAACTTTCTGTCCTGTGTTTTGTAACTGCAGTGCAGTTTAATTTATCTTTCATTCGTATATCTGAACTAAACTGATCTTTTTTGAAATTAAAGTTGTTGGAATCATCACCGAAGACCAAACCTATTCATGTCAAGTGCGATTCTTCCAAGCCCGATTCTTCTTGGAAATGGCTGGAGAGGTGGTCATCAGTCTCATCAGTTGATACTCCAGAGTCAAAAAAAGTAGTGCCAGAAATAGAACAACAGGAAAGAGAAAAGGAAGAAAATTCTGAGTCCCCTCTGGAATCTAAAATTCAAGATGATGTTCTTTGTGAGATATCAGACTCAAAGTCTAGCATCAACGAATCGATTTTGCCATCCGAAAGTGAAGAGAATCTGATTGTCTACGATGCCGACAACTTGAACTTTCAGGCAAACCATTCTACCTCTTATTCTGTACGAGGTAATATTGAGCAGCCTCAGGTGGAGAACACCAGTACATCTGATGTGAAAGAGATCTCAGGAGAGATAAGTTTTCTCCCAAATCAAAGTATGCAACCAGATGCAGATTCTCAAATGGAGCTCAAGTCTTTATCTGGGAAGCCTGGAATAGAATTTGAACAACCTAAACGTTCTATGAAAAGATTAGCCTCAGAACAACTAGAAACTGAAGGGAAGAAATCTGTATGTGGATCCAGGAAGGTGAGTAATCCTGCATTTGTTGCTGCTCAGTCGAAATTTGAAGTGCTGAGTACAACAACCAATTCAGGTAGATCGATCAGTCCATCCCATCAAGATGATGCTGCAGTTGAATTACAGAGGGACGCATTCTCAGCTGGGGTGGATACTGAAGTCAAGGCAAAGGAACTCAGCGTGGCAGAAAATCCAGTCATCCATGGATCAAAGGTTCAAGTTGGTGGATCTGAGTGTGGCACTGAAATCTCTATTTCTTCCACTCTTGATTCACCTGATAGATCTGATGTTGGAGCTATGGAGCATGAACATGAAGCCAAAGTTTCAGTTGGTGGGATTTGCAATCCTAACACTGATGTAGATGTCCAAGCCAGAGATGTACCCGCAATCCCATGCTCCAACTTATCTGACCCTGTCTTGGATCAGCCAGAAGAACTTGATGTTGTTAATGGTGAGCCCATAAATTCTGTGGTTGCTATGGAGTCCCCAAAAATAGAGTCTGAGCCAGAGAGGACGTCTGATCTGCAGAGAGAACAGGACACTGATGCTGGTATTCAGGCATATGGGTCATCCCCAGAAGCTTCTCCAAGAAGTCATTTAACTGTCCCAGAATCCCAAGGGACACCTTCTAGTCTGATATCAGTGAAAGCTAAAAGGAGTAAAGCTGATAAGAGTGGCTCCAACCTAAAACGTAGGTCTGTGTCTGCAGGAAAGAAATCTCCCTCTAATCCAAATCATGATTCAGGATCAAGTAAAGATCAGAAAAATGGGAAGAGACGGAATTCATTTGGTTCAGCAAGACCTGTGGAACACGGTGATCAAGAACCAAGAGATAGCAGCAGTAATAGTTCTATCCCACATTTCATGCAAGCGACAGAATCTGCTAAAGCAAAGCTTCAAGCAAATACCTCCCCTAGATCAAGTCCAGATGTGCAAGACAGAGACGTTTACATCAAGAAACGACATTCCTTACCTGGAGCAAATGGAAGGCAGGGGTCTCCACGCATCCAGCGGTCAATGTCTCAAGCACAGCAGGGTGCAAAGGGAAATGGTATGCATGCTTTTCCTATGATAACAGTTTGTGCATCCTTAGCGTGCCTATTTTCTGTCAACAAAATTGTCCGTAACATATAGAATTACTTTTGTCAGAGTAGTTGGCAATAATTCCATATTAGGTAAGGTCTTTTGCACTCTAACATGATTTCTTACCTTGAGTTCTGTTTCTTTCAGAGAGAAAATGGAACAGGTGAAGAGTTGAAGTAATCAGACATCTCAAAGACAACGGTGGCAGATGACCAGTTCTTAACAGGAAATTTGGAGTCTGTTGATTACACGACTGGTAGCTACTTAAAGATTGTAACTAGCTTTTTTCCACTTCGATAGCAGCTTAGTTAACCCACTCTAGTTATTGGGGTTTTTTTTTCCTTTCTATAAATATAAGAAAGTGAGTGACTTTTTCATGTACATTTTTTTTTCGCTGCTATAATTGTTTTCTGTAACTTCTTCCAAATGGTATAATCTCCGTGTGATATTATTTGGGTCTAGTACAGATGCTTTGGCTTGGTTATCCAAAGTTTGAGGCAAGTATAAGGTAAAAGCTTTTGAAAGCTTTTTGCCAGGTGTGGTGTTATTGTAATAAAACTGAATTTTCTTTATTTCTTTGATTGCATTATTTCGTAATATTATTACGATTTTCCAAATCCATTTCTACAGAATTTCCATAGGCATATCCTAGGTGGAATAGAGAGATATTTTTAACGTCATGGAACCGTTAACTCAATAACAGTCTATCAAACTCATTGTAGAATTTTTTCAAAAGTAAATCGATTAAATCTATTGAATTGAGGTTACAAAAGTCAATAAGATTTTGTGAACTATGTAAGAACAAAAAACTTTACCAAGACCTATGAATTTCCTCATCCCACCCGATTTAATTGTTCTCCCAGAAATTTAATTTTACCCCCCTAATTGCTGCTGCTGGCTGGTCGACCATTATGAAAATTATATTTGTTGGGGACCTGAGGATTGCATTTGCTTGAGAGAGCACAACTGTAAAGAAGCACTTGATGATACGATAGGGGTAGCTCCACTCGCCATCATCATTTAGCAGAGAGTAATCCAATGCGATCCAATTCTACTTTATAATCAAATCCAATTTAATTTTCAGTAAGAGAACACAAAGATTGATGAGAGTTAGAAGAATTTGCAATCATTCACCACCTAGTTTATGCCTGCCTATATGAACAAACACATGTGTAAATTCTTCTAACTCTAATCAATCTTTGTGTTATGAAATTTGGATTGGGACCGTTTTGGGCCGAGCTGGCTTCCCTTGTTTCTTTTAGTTTCCGTCGTGCGGGGCGGGCTCTGCTTCTCCTTGTCATACAAGTACAACACCAACACTGCAACTGCAAAGCATCATTCTCGTACTCAAAAGGCTGTGGTCAAAAAATCTTAGCCCACCCGAAACCTAGTTTAAAAGAAGATATGAAAAACCCCACTTCGCATTATCAGCGCGTGAGAGGCATGTTCGCAACAGACAGAAATATCCGTAACTTCACGCGCTCATTTAAACAACAAAAACCGAAAGGTGGAAAAATAACCAAATAAAATAAAAATAAAATTAGGATAATAAAAGGAGAGATATATAGGAAAACGGCGAAGCCCAACACCAGAGGGATTATAGGGTTTCATTTTGATTACTTTGTGGCATCGTAGAGATTGCGATCAGCGTTCGCGAACACAGAGTCGCTGCAATTGGGATCTAGTCGTAAAACCTGCAAATTAGGTTACGTTGGGTTAGGCTAGGGTTAAGTCATAAAAGGGCTTTGGGGCTGTGAACCACACAGTAAGACTAGGGTTTCGAATCTGAGAGCAGTAGGGGTTTACCTTTTGATCGGACCCAAATTGGTTGCTCAATTTGAACCCGTAACTAATACTGGGAATCGAAGCAGGAAAAGAAGGTTTCTTGGTATTTTATTTAATATGCGGGGATCGCACAAACTCAAAAGGGTTTCTTGGGCTTCAGATGTTAATCTTTGTCAGGTAAAAATTGCATTCAGTGACCAAATCTAATAATCCATTCAGTAGTTTGTGTTTGCTAAATGGAAAATGAACCCAACAAATCATCTATGTGAACTGAACTTCCAAAAATCGTGCCTTTTTGTTTTATATGTATTTATATTAATTGGTTTGCTATGATGTATTCTTCCCTTTTCCCCACTTTGGTTTATCATGTTACTCTGAAGCATAGATTTGAATTTATGATATGGGTCTGGCCTCTGATTTGAGGCTTTTCTGGAACACATTGCATCATTTCAAATGGTCCAGTCTATACTTTCTTTCATTTGAAATTGTTCAGTCTATGCTCTCAATGTCATAAGACAAAGAAATATAAAAAAGGAAAGCCTTTTCTGAAATACTAGAACTGGAACTGGTAATGATATGCAAACTACAAATTTTGAATGAATTGTTCTAGTGGTCTTTGTTCCTTGAAGCAATTATTTTTGTGTTCAGTAACCAATCAATATGAAGTAAAATAGATTAATGTTCGAATATGTAGCCTTTGTAACTCATGTAGTCCCATTTATCATTAAGAGTTAGTATATGCTTATTTTTTAAGCTTATAAATATATTCATAAAAAGGAGAACTTGAGGTGATGAAACAAGGTTAGCCCTTTTCACTTAATCTCCTTTCCATCCTTCCATAAAGCTTATTGTCTTAAATTTGGGGTTGTGTCGATGAATTAATCAATTGGCACAGTGCTAAAACGAATTGGATCACTTAACATATCTTTAGAGGAAGAATGAACATTGATCTTAGTCACTAGATTATTGCAGCTATCAATCATTCTTTGAGAAAAAAGTGACTTAAAGGTTTGAAATTTTAGCAACTCTTGAAGAAGAATCTAACTATACGTGAGGTTGGATACAAATGCATTCTTATCTGCAAAATAACAGCAGTGGAACTATTTCTGAAGACTTCTTGAAGATAGTGGCCCTTTCTCCAATATAAAAAGAAGTGAATATGAAATGAGGATTAAAATCAATATACATGAATGCAAAAATCATACCATATAATAGCATATGATTTGTAGTTTCATAATGTTGGAGCTTAATGGCATGAAGGTTATCGTAAACCTGGTCATGGTGTGTACTTTTTTGCTGTACTTTGTTCTTTAATAGCCTTATTGATTCTATGGTTTAGTTTTTATTGGAAGTGGCATTAACCTGATTTTCTTGTGGGTATACCCGATGTCATACTTTTTGTCAAGCTCTTTGTGATTGGAATGCATTAAAATACTGTGAACACTTCTGCAGTTCTCTTTCTGAATTATTTGCCTTGGTAGTCTGTGCTGTAGTCGTGTCCGTTAATGGATAATAGTCTTGGTGTCATAAAATTTACTTTTTATTTGGTGTTTTCTAGTTAGTTTTATGTTTTTTTTACGTTGCTGTTAAAATGCTTGCGACTGTCATAATTTAGAAAAGGATCTTGTGTTTGGGAAAGGTTGAATCATTAGGTTATTTATGTTTAAAGTTTCTTTGGTTCTATTCTTACAAAAGTTTAATGTGCCTTTGCATCAGCATGGAGTTAAACAACTCAGAAGTGCGTGCTTTGTTATCTTTTTCCTTCTAAAGTTGCTTCTTTTCTTTTTGTTTGAAGAGGAGAATAAGCCCAAGACTTGAGCCACTTCCAACGTGGGAGGGCCAAATCATAAGGATTACTTCCACATTCTCTGCTGCGACAAGCAAAATTTCCAAAGCAAAACGTCGTTGGGGTCTTGGTTGGCCATCCATTTAGTATGAATATCACCTCCTAGATTGTGTGATATGCATGCATCTGTAACCTTGAGAGGATACAAGTTTTTGTGTACAGCCCTTAGTTATGTGATGTTGTAATTGAGAGGTGCAGGGTCTGGCTTGAGACTTAAAAAGAAATAGCTTGGACATAGGATATAATCTTCAGCATTGCCAATATGCAAAAAAGAGTCTCAAAAACCTGGTTTGAAAAGTGTCAATCCTCTCTCAGCATGTCCATTTCTCTTTTTCCTTAACTGGATCACCATCTAATATTTACCTGGTGGAAGAGACCTCTAGCTCATCTACTATTGTATATATATATATATATGGAGGGGAGGTTTTCAAAAGTAGTCTGGTGTGAGCCCTATGCTTGGCCATGGAAGATCTGCATTATGTTGGCAAGGAACTGGGCGTGCACATTTTTGTTTTTGGTTTCTGTTCAGAGAGACTAAATGTCATGAGAGAAATCAAGATGCAATGAACTGTCTTCCTTAGAAAGGATGGGGATCTAAACCAATTGTCTTTAGATTGGGACGAAAAGATTGCTTGTTGCTCTCTTTTCCCTTTTTTCCTTTTTGTCTTTTTGGGAAATTGGGGTTGGGGGTTCAACCTTCAAGTAAATGATTTAGTCAAACATCACTCACGAACCATCAAACTACATTCAGAGAGGATCCCTGTCTCATTAACACAGCATTAACAATTTCTATTTGAAACTATCTAGATGGTTACTTTGACCTGTTCAACAGAGGGGCTTATGGCAATGTGTCTTCCACTTCTTTACTGCTAAGTTGTTGTTTGATTGTTTGGTGAACTTTCTTATATTAGAGTGCGTCAAAATTTGTTGGCCTTCTCTTGTTTCCTAAATCTGAAATGGAGTGCGTATATCATTGGCCTAATATTAGTTTTGCAAAATTTTCCATCCTAAATCTGTGTTTGTTGAAATATATAAGATGGGAATGGGAGTAAGGAATGCACTGATCTGCACTCATGTTATTAGTCGATTTTCTCTGATATTTAAGATTTTAGTGCTATTATAACTTTAAAATAAATGAGACATTAGGCAAAAGATTTCTGAAGTTTCCCTGTGTATATATGCTCAGTATTCAGAAGGAGTTTGTAAAAAATGATGATCAAGTATGATGATATGTCACTATCAGCGTAAATGGTTATTGTACTGATGCTTCTCTGTTAAACAGGTTAAGCTGTTTCTGTTGGAGGAATCTCCTTCACAAGTTGGGTTGAGTGCTCAGGATCACCTCCAAGCAAAGGCATCGTGGTTGTCACATTCATCTGGCACAGGCTCGGATGACATTCTGCCCCCTGGATTTGAGGGAGCGTATTCGGCAAATCAGCTGCAGATTAACGTGTCTCAAATTCCCTTAATCAAATGGAGATGCCCTCCTAGGGTAAATTAATCTATTGGTTTAGATTTTAATCTTGACTAATTTACATTGGGCAGAACTTATGGCATTGAAGATTCAGTTTGAAATTTTGTTTTCAATAATACTAAATTTTCACAGGTTGTGCTGAACTTCACTTGGCAAGTGGTTTGTGGGGAAGAAAGCAAAGAGGTGGAGATTCAAAATCAGAGAGAGATAAGAGTACTGGAAGCAGTTTATCCACGCCCATCTGCCATTCCTCTAAAGTTCGACACTTACTTTGCTTTCTACAACTTTGCTCATGGGTTTCACCCACTCCTGAACTGAACAATTTTACTTTTTTCTCCATACAGCCCCTCTGTTTTGGCAGATGGTGAAGACTCTGGTCATAATGACGTGCAACCTCCTGTGATACCTATCACTTCCATTGAAGATGAAGATGTAGGAGGCGACACATCATCTGCATCCATGGCACCGTTTAACATTCACACAAGCTCACAGTCCTTTCTATCGGTTCAGGGAATTGCAGCTCCATCTCAGAGCATTGTACCTAACAATAGAAGCCACCCTACTTCAAATAAGCCAGTAGCTGGAATTCCTGTTGGTGTAGAACCGGATGTTGTAGCTGCTGCCTCTGCCGCCTTTGGTGCAATTGTGAATAGCAATGAGCATGGAAATATGATTGACCATGAATTGCTCATTAAGATTCTGAGCAACCCAAAAATGATTGAGAAATTGGTTAAAGATCCACAGCCAATGACAAGGCCACCTCAAATGTCCATAGCAGATCCACCTCCTGTTCACATTAACCGAACAGAAAGCAGCAGCACACCTTCATCTACTGCTCTATCAAGCGGACATTTCTACCCTCAACCAAATGTTGCTGGAATGGGACATTTTCCTGATGCACGACCACCTCCCCTTGCAGCAATTTCAGTTCCTCCACCAGCAAAGGACATCAACTATTATAAAAGCTTGATTCAGCAACATGGAGGAGACAGGCATGACAGCTTTCCACCATTTGGTAACCGTCATAGCGACCATTCAGCTATAAACCAGGAATCCAATAATGGCTACAAATCAAGAGATTCAAAACCTAAGATAATGAAGCCATGCATATACTTCAATAGTTCGAGGGGATGCCGCCATGGAGCAAATTGTGCATACCAGCATGATGCGTCGTTCCAGCCTCGGGGTAGTAGTAGTGCACCGGAGGTGCACAGTACAAAGAGAATGAAAATGGATAGGGAGATTAGCAGTTAACGTAGCTCCTTCCTGTATGTACATTTTTCAAATGGAGAGCCCTTTCTGTGTGGCTCAAAATTCTCTCTGAGCTTGGTTTTGTCAAAATTTGTTTAATTTTGTTGTTATATTTACTCATCCTGATCTTGGAGCATAAAGAGTTTCTTCTGAGTGGAAGCCTACATCATGTCATAATCAATTGCGGCAACTTCTTTCTTCATATTGCGTTCCTATATCGAAATGGTTATATTTTTACGCCTGCCTTTTGATTTCGTTTTATAATACTATTTATATTCTTCTCTCCTTTTTTAGGCCCACTTTCTCTATAAGTCTATATACGTAACTTTACCATATTTTTATACCGGAAAATGCTAGGTTTAATACGATTTTATATCACATTCTCTAATACAGGTTCCATTGTATTGATGGACTTCACCTCTCTAATCAAGGTATTTTTATACTGAAAAATGCTAGGTTTAATTTAATTTTATATCACATTCTCTAATAAAGGTGGGTTCCACTGTATTGGTGGACTCCACCTCTTTAATAAAGATAATAACACAATGTGATAAGCAATCATTTTCCATATACATGAGCACCACAAACGAATTCTATTTTTTATGATATGTTGTTGAACAATACTTTGATTCGAGTCTCGGCTGACCTCGCTTGACTCGGACGAGTCAACCACGTGATGGATAATCTGTTTGGGTTGGGCGCACCCCCAAATTGAGCCAAACGGATCTATTTATTTATGGTCCGCCCAAATTACTAATACTGAGCCCAGACTCTTGCTCAAGGCTTTAAGCCTCAAAATTAGAGCATCAGACCCTTACTCGTCTTCAACCTCAGTATCGAAACCTGTACTGAGTTAGAGCGTCTCTTTCAGCCTAAAAAACAAACACAATGTTGAAGTTCCTGTCGAGAGTGAGGATCGAGTTTAATGCCTTGGACCCGCGTACGGCGTCGTGTCTGGAGTTCTTGGCACAGTGCAACGCCCGCAAGGCCAAGGAGTCCAACCCCTCCTGCGCCGTCCAAGTCAAGCGCCGAACCGACGACGAGCCTCCCAAGATCACCGTCACCTTCGTCAACGGCGTCGAGGAGGTCTTCGACGCCACCGCCACTCCCGCCCAGGACATCAGGAACATGATCCTTGAAAAGGGTCAGAGCCTCGAGACCGAGCAGATGTTCCGCGACGCCGGCGAGCCCTGGCCCGTCATCATCCCCGCAGAGGAGCTCCACCAACCCGCCCCTGGTACCAAGGTGCGTAAAGGTTTTACATTTCTGTGATCTTTTTTGCCTTCGCTGGGTCTTTTTGGGGTGAATCGTCAGAGCGGCATTTCGTCGAGCATCTAACATGCAATGAATAAAAGGTGGTTGGATCCGATTTTATTGTTTTTCAGTACTTACTGGCACTGTTGAAACTTTCAGTCATACAATTTGTTATTGGTGTAATCACCATTGTTGCTATTGCTATATATTCATAATGATTTGTTCTAATCGAAATCCCCATGTCTGTCAAAATTTATGGCCATAGAATGTTTTGAAGATATCTTAAATTGTTTTGTTCATATCCTCTTGCTCTTTCTGGTTAAGGCATAGAAGGATTTATTTGTTAATATTGTTTTTCTCACGTTGCCAATGTGTCGTTTCTTTCAGCCGAGGAAAGCAGAAGAGAAAAATCAGTAACCTGCTGTCGTTTGATCAAACATATTACTGGGGAGCGCTGCTTATATATTCATTCAGGTCTGTTAGACTTCCATTCGGTGTTTCATTTGGGAAAAAAGAGAATTCTTGTATTGGAGTTGCAATTTAGACAACTCTGTCTTCTTGTGTTTTTGCTTCACTGTAGAAGCTTTTGATATGAATGATTAGTTGATGTTGAATACTCGGAGTATGAATTGTGGTGGAAGCTCTGATTGGTTCTTGCAGTCGTTATAACATCAACTAAAATAATTTCTTGTTTAATCTATCCAGCTCATGCATACAACCATAGACTGGATGGAATAAACTGTGATAGAAGCAGCAACCATATGTAAAGTGTAAATTTGTTTTTCGATAAAACAGCATTAACCAAAAGTATATCAAGGCGAATTTATGTAGCTATCTTTTACATCATCGCCTACATGCAAATCAACATATATCCCCACTGATGACTGAGATGAACCTATTTCAAGTCTCGGTCAGATGATCCTTTATGAGTTTATTTACACCCATCATTCAGAAATACAGAGATATAGATGACATTTCCCCACAACTGACTTCTTTCTTCTAAATACAATCACAAGTAGACCAGCAAGGGAGCAAAATGCAAAATTACAGCATAACATATGCAGTCTATTCAGCGATCTTCCCGTCGAACTGCATTAGGGTCTGAGACCATGTCCATCATCATCTTCTCCGGTGAATCCTCCCAATTTGCAAATGTTTTCAAGTCAACCTATGAGGACAAGGGGCACACCCAAAAAAAAAACATTATTAACTTCAAGATGCAAATATTGCCCTTGTCTGATGTAAGATGGATTACCTTTCGTCTTTGATCAGTGAAAAGTTGTTCCCTCTTCTTATATGAATCTTGCACATCCTTGGCGCTTCTCCCACCAAGCCCCCAAACTTCAACTTCTGAAATCAAAGCTTCAACAGGTAGGAAGCCCTGATTGCACCAATTTACGCTCAATTATTATTACATTAAATTCACCCAGCATACCCCTTAAGTCCATACTTTTTCTTTTTCTTTTATAAAAATTGCAGTTAATAACTTTCAACTGCTTGCAACATAACTTTTATACCTGATCAGGAAAGAGGGAGCCAGGTTGATACGTTTTGTCAGCTGCATGGTGGCGGATGGTAACTTTGGAAAAATCTTCATCAATAAAAATTCTTTCATTTCCCATACTTCCGCCAAATCCTATCCCCACAGGCTTTGGTTTCGGCTCATATGCCCTACCAGTGGGATGCAGATGGCTGTACACAAAGTTCTTTTCCTTTCCTGTCAATGATCATAGTTCATATGCGGTTAGTTTCAGAGACATCTAGTCAGCAATTTTGAGAAAGGAAAATATTCAGAGTATCTCTCCTTCCATTTTTCCTCTACGTTACATACCAGTAGGTGGATACACATGAAAGACGGGACTTATAGCATATAGATTTCCCGAACTTCCATAAAAGAGATCCTTATTTTCAAAACCCTGATTTGTGAGTGCACCTACAGTCCATTTTCTCTCATTGGCTCTACTATCACTGGCATCTCCTGAAGTTGCAGAAAACAGCATAAGCAGTGGCCCTTGGTAACCTTCAATGTTAGACCAGAATCTATTCAACCCTCTGCCATGAAGAGATGACCTGCAAATTAGTATGCAATGAAACACATCAGACAAATAATAAAGAACTGCTGACAAAATTTAAGCCTCGATCCTACTGGAATTTGTCATCAAATAACAGTAAGGGTGCAATGGAAGAAAAACTAGGTATGTGGGAAAGATTAATGTAAAACATTTCCATAAACATAACACGTCAACTAACTACCTTATCATCATTTACTGGACTCCAAGACCGATAAAATAAATATTTCAGGATATTATGCTTATATATATTGGTATTGAGGTAATATTCATGAAAGTACTAAAATTTAATAATACCAGAACAGAGACGAGTGACATGGAATGCGATTGCGCAGGAAAGAATTCAAACAACACGAGATCAAGGGGATAAAATGACACACCTGTAAAGTAGGTTCTTGTCTATTCCATCAGTCTCGCTGGGAAAGCATACTTTTGATATCTCTTCACTTATTGTGCCTCTCAATGTAAGGGAAATCGCCCATGCCATTCCACTAGACAAAAGATGAGAACTGTATGCCATGGTTGAAGAATTCTCTACCACTGATGAAGTTGAGCATTCTAGTCCATCCTGCCATCAAAATCCGTTTCATTCTGGTAATATAAATTTCCAAGTACAAAAATAACTTGAGTGATCTAAAAAAGCAACTCGTTCTATAAGCAAGTGCCTCAATACATAAAAGGTTCTGACTGAGTGCACTTCCCATTATGTCTTAACGAGTCCTTAACCCATAAGCTCAAATACATGATATCGTATTGGCAAGGCAACAAGATAATGAAATATAAGAGAAATGGAAACATGAAGGCTTATGATTTTGTTCAATTGAAAAGATGTTAGATACCTTGTGAGAAACACAGTTTTTGAGAATTGCATACACAAACTGTGAAAAGCAATCTGAGAGACTAGGCACTGTTCTCACAACCCAAGAAAGAAACTTCCCCACAGGAAGTTCAACTTCCAAACCCGAAAGCTGGCAATCCCACACATTCAAGCCACTGCCAACGTCAGCGCATGAAACAATAGCCGACAAAACAATCTGATTAATATCCGGCAGAGGTAAATCTGTTTTCTCTTTGGAAATTTTCGAAGTCCTAGAATTCCAGGAAATGGCCCAACACATCCAAAGAAGCATAAGCACGTCCACGGGCTTAAGCGACCCGGTTATCTTACACTCAACATCATCAGATTCAAATTCCAAGTTCGAAGGCGAACACGCCTTTTGAAGTGTCATAGCAAACACTCTGAGCAATATATTAAGCGACATAGACGCAGACATTCTTGCACAGCACTTATTATAGCCTCTAACGAACTCAACCCAGCTCACTCCGCCTTTCTCCGAGATGAAAATCAGGTCCAAAATTGACGAACCAAGATGATCCAACAGCATCGGAAAAGAATCAGGCACTGTAAGAGCTTCACATACTGGGTTCTTGTAAGTTAAAGAGAAGCATTGCTGAAAATTTGAAACGCAAAAGCTTCAATTTCTGGTTTATAGAGGCAAAGAATGAAAATTGAATTCGCGGAGTTGAGTTGGCATTTTGAATGTACCTGAAGAGAGTTGAGGGGAATTGCATTAGAATCAGGATCGGCGAGGCTGGAGAAAGATTTCTGAAGCATAGAAAGAGCTCCAGTGGAGGCTGCTAGGGCTTCCGCCTCTCGTTGTTCGATCGAAACTTTCTGCTCCGTCGAAGTTGATGCACCCATTTTCGCTGGATTTTCTCCGCAACCGGTTCTTTTCTCTTCTCAAGATATTGCGCCAACTTACCGACCTATCTGCTGCGTTTCTTTAGTTAGAACGATCTCACAATACGGTGTCGTTTTATGCCACTGAGGAAACCGCCACGTGGCAGGAGTGATGCTTAAATCATGCCACGTTTCGGGTAACGGTTATTGACTGGATGTTAAGCGCATTTCCAAATCCAGCAACCCGACCTTTTTTCAATTCGGGTCCAAGATACAGATACGTTATACATAGAAGAAACTAGTGGAGTGGAGAGCAGACTGAACACCGCTCAAGCTCAGGGGTTGCAATCTGATTAGGGTTTTGCTGCAAGCACTCGACGAGTTAAGCTGAGATTTTCATCACCGAATCCAATGGCACCACCTCCAGGCCCTTACTCTGGCACCAGCACCCTCGCCTTGGTACACTCCTTTCCTTTCCCGCTCATCTCTTCTGCGGTGGAATGTGATCGTAAAGTTTCTTTCTTTAAATTTTGAATGTTTGATAGGTTGCTCGTGCATCGGCCTTCACTTTCGGTCTGGTTTATGGAAGCGTGAAGCTCAGGGTTCTCAAGGTGCTTCCTGATCTCCTTCGATTTGACTTGTTCTTATTTCATACTTATATTTGCTAAAAATTACGGATGATAATTATAGTTCGAACTGATTGGCGATCCTGTTTGCGCGTCTGCTTATTCATTCTTTTTAGCAATACAATGCTATGGGATTTAAAAATGATTCAACTTTTGTGTACAGATTTGCATACAGAGCATTTTGTCCCAAACCCATGTTTTCTTGTTGAAAGCAATCTTTGTTCCCTTAGTCATTTCAACTTGTCTATTGTTTCTGTGGTTCTGTTACTGATATATATTATAATATATATGTGGTGTGGTTATTCTTACTGATTACATGCCATGTGATTAAAACCAAGTCCCTCATTCGCAGATTTAATTTTATATGCTTCAGTTTGGTTGTTCTTGTTTGATTTTGAGGCCTTTTCATGTGAGTAGATTTATAGGCAGCACTGCATTTGATCTTATGGCCCTTTAATTGCTTTTGCAAAGTAAAATAAGGTGGTGGTTGAGAACTGACGATTGCTAATATGCCTCTGTTGCATAAATCAGTCTGTTTCATAGTAATTAGGTCCCGAGGCCTGAGTGGGGTCTTTGAAACTACTTTCAGGATTTCAAATGTGCTTTTGATTTCAACTCCAAAATTTGTAGATTCCAAGGTGCCAATTCAATTCCGAAGTTGCAGATTTTTCTGAAATCTAGGATTTTTAGTTTTGCAGCAGTGTTTTGGAATTTTCAGATACTTTTGAAAGGAGAATCGTTGAACTTTTCCTCTCCTTCATTTGCTTTGCCTTGAGAAAAAAATTAAGAAAGAGAACCTTCACTTGCTTTGGTACATTATACATATTTTTCTTGCATTGTATAGATGTTTATTTACTTTGTTCTTTTGATTATTAGATGAAGGCCAAGTCACATAAGAAAGCTGAAGCCAAGGCTAAACATTGACGGGCAGAAGTCGTTAGCAGGGCAAGATCATTAGAAATTTTTGCCAGAAGAAACGTTTATTTTATGATTAGTTAGTAATATTACATTGACCAACTCCTACCCTTTAGAAGCTTCAACCATAGGCTGAGTGCCAGCCTTTGCGGATTGTTGTTTTGTAGTTGCATAAGTAGTATCCATGAAGAAGCTATGTGTAAGAGTGGTCTTTGCTCCTGTTTCACTCTTTTATTTTTAGTTCAATCGTTGGCATTTTTTGTGTAGTCTTGATTCTTGAAAGCAAATTTTTTATGTTTTATTACTTTTGTACCATAATCTCTTCTCATCTTTCAGCTCCAAAGGGTATCAAAACAGAAAATTTGGGATTTATAATTTTGGTGGTAGAGCATTTACCTTCGCAACTGCAGCACGAAACGTAAATTTTTGTTTACACTACATTATGCAACTGTAACACGACTTCTTTTACGACAGCAAAAAGGACAGGTTATAAGCACTCGAGATTTTATGTTCGATTTTGTTAAATCATTGGCCAATAGTTTTTTTTATAGGAAATGATATTCTACTTTAATCTAATCTAAACTACGGGGAAGGGGGACTCGAACTCATATGCAGAGTGGGGAGCTTTATCAAGAAGAGGGAGTCAAGGACATCGAGAAGGAAATTGAGTTGGAGACCAAGGAAAAGCGAAACGGAAAGAATAACAACACAAAGAGCGTGAAGAAGACAGGCGTAGAGGTAGGGATAGATATAGGGAAGGAGATAGAGATAGAGATAGAGATAGACACAGAAGAGGTAGAGATAGAGATGGGAAGGAGAGGCGAAGGGAAAGGTATGATAAAGATGAGAGGCGTAGAGATACACCTTATAATGATGATGGTGATGACAGGGGAAGGCATAGATCGATACAATAGGCATAAGAGAGATGGGTATGAAGACGATGGAGATGTTAAGGAAGATGGTGATGATAGGAGAGGTAATAAGGATCGGCGGAATGGCCAGAACCATTCGGATGAGCCCAAATTGTATCAGGTTTATAAGGGCAGGATTTCCAGAGTGATGGACACCGGTTGCTTTGTTCAGTTGAATGATTTAAGAGGGAATGAGAGTCTGGTTCATGTTTCACAGATGGCAACTCGGCGAATTAGTAATGCTAAGGATGTGGTGAAGAGGGATCGGGAAGTTTATGTGAAGGTGATTTCAATTTCAGGTCAGAAGTTGAACCTTTCGATGAGGGATGTTGATCAATATACAGGGAAGGATTTGCTCCCCTTGAAGTATAGCTCAGAGGATGATGCTCTTAGGACGAACCCATCTTTTTCAAAGGATGGACCTGTGACTAGGACTGGTATTTCTGGGATTAGGATTGTGGAAGAGGATGATGTTGGCCCATCACACCGGCCATTGAAGAGAATGAGTTCGCCGGAGAAGTGGGAAGCCAAACAGTTGATTGCCTCGGGTGTTTTGGGTGTTACAGAGTATCCTATGTATGATGAGTAAACGGATGGGATGCTTTATCAAGAAGAGGGAGCTGAGGAAGAGCTTGAGATTCAGCTCAATGAGGATGAGCCAGCCTTTTTAAATGGACAGAGCAGGTATTCTGTTGATATGTCACCTGTGAAAATCTTTAAAAATCCAGAAGGGTCACTGGGTCGTGCAGCTGCACTTCAGTCCACACTCATTAAGGAGCGTAGAGAAGTACGTGAGCAGCAGCAAAGAACCATGTTGGATTCTATCCCAAAGGATCTCAATCGTCCCTCAGAAGATCCAATGCTAGTGAGAGGCATCTTGCACAAGAACTTAGAGGTGTTGGTTTGTCGGCATATGATATGCCTGAGTGGAAGAAGGATACTTTTGGGAAAACCATCAGTTTTGGGCAGAGGTCAAAACTCTCAATCCAGGAACAGAGGCAGAGCTTGCCTATCTACAAGCTGAATAAAGAATTGATTGCGGCGGTGCATGAGAACCAAGTGCTCGTCGTCATTGGTGAGACTGTTTCAGATAAGACAACACAGGTAACGCAGTATCTTGCAAAAGCGGGTAACACGACAATGGGTAAGATTGGTTGTACACAGCCACGTAGGGTGGCTGCCATGTCTGTGGCCAAGAGGGTTGTTGAAGAGTTTGGTTGTCATTTAGGAGAGGAAGTCGGCTATGCAATTCGATTTGAGGATTGCACTGGTCCAGATACTGTCATCAAGTACATGACTGATGGTATGCTTCTTAGGGAGATTTTGATTGACGAGAACCTTTCTCAATATTCTGTGGTCATGCTTGATGAAGCTCATGAGAGGACAATCCACATAGATGTTCTTTTTGGACTGCTGAAGAAGCTTGTGAAGCTGAGACCAGTCCTTCGTTTGATTTTCACATCTGCTACTTTAGATGCGGAGAAGTTCTCTGGTTATTTTTTCAACTGTAACATCTTCACTATCCCTGGGAGAACTTTTCCTGTGGAGATACTCTACACTAAACAGCCCGAAAGTGACTACCTTGATGCATCTCCAATAACTGTTCTACAAATACATTTAACAGAACCTGAAGGTGACATCCTTCTTTTCTTGACTGGACAAGAAGAGATTGATTTTGCATGCCAGTCTCTTTATGAGAGGATGAAAGGTCTTGGTAAAAATGTCCCTGAGTTGATTATCCTACCAGTGTATAGTGCCCTTCCTAGTGAAATGCAGTCAAGGATATTTGATCCTGCCCCACCAGGTAAGAGGAAAGTAGTTGTGTGTGGCTACTAATATTGCTGAGGCATCACTGACCATTGATGGGATATTTTATGTCATTGATCCTGGTTTTGCAAAGCAAAATGTTTATAACCCAAAGCAGGGGCTAGATTCACTGGTCATAACTCCAATTTCCCAAGCATCAGCGAAGCAACGAGCTGGGCGTGCTGGGCATACAGGCCCTGGGAAATGTTACTGCCTCTACACTGAGAGTGCATACCGCTATGAGATGTCCCCTACTTCAATTCCAGAAATCCAGAGGATAAATCTTGGTACTACTACACTTACTATGAAAGCTATGGGGATAAATGATCTCGTCTTTTGATTTTATGGATCCTCCTTCACCCCCAGCACTCATTTCTGCCATGGAGCAATTTTACAGGTTAGGAGCACAGGATGAGGAGGGGCTGCTCGCCAAATTGTACTACTACACTTACGATGAAAGCTATGGGGATAAATGATCTCTTGTCTTTTGATTTTATGGATCCTCCTTCACCCCAAGCACTCATTTCTGCCATGGAGCAATTGTACAGTTTAGGAGCACGGGATGAGGAGGGGCTGCTCACCAAATTAGGTAGGAAAATGGCTGAGTTTCCTCTTGATCCACCCTTATCTAAGATGCTATTGGCCAGTGTGGACCTTGGATGCAGTGATGAGATCTTGACCATCATTGCGATGATTCAGACAGGCAATATTTTTTACAGGCCTAGGGAAAAACAAGCCCAGGCAGATCAGAAGAGAGCCAAGTTTTTCCAGCCAGAGGGAGATCATCTGACTTTACTTGCAGTCTATGAGGCTTGGAAAGCTAAGAATTTTTCAGGGCCATGGTGTTTGGAGAACTTTGTTCAGTCTCAATCCTTGAGGAGGGCACAGGATGTCAGAAAACAGCTTCTCAGCATCATGGACAAGTATGTTCTTCTAATTTATCTTGATGTGTATTCGTTGTTGCATGGATCTTTTTTTCTGGTTTCACATGTGCATGAATGGTTTTAAAAGATGTAGATAGTCCTAGGTTTGCTCATGTGTTGGTACATTGTATTTTTGCAGTAGTCGTGAATTAGGCATGTTTTTTGCTGTCTGTACTTGACAGAAATGCTGAAATGTTGTTCAGGCCTAGTTTGTATTTTAAAATCTAGATATATTTGGTACCTGAGCAGCGAATAGATCATTACAAATTGTCATGTTGATGTTACCTCATACACTGTTTTCAGAGCATTATAGCAGCGCCCTCTTCCAGAGACAACCAGATTGGGTGATCTACCATGAACTGGTTATGACTACAAAGGAGTACATGAGCAAGGTGACGGTCGTCGACCCCAAATGGCTCGTGGAACTGGCACCCAGCTTCTTCAAAGTGGCAGATCCCACCAAGATGAGCAAGTGCAAGGGTCAAGAACGTATTGAACCGCTATATGATAGATACCATGAACCTAACTCTTGGCGTCTTAGTAAGCGACGTGCTTGATGTGTGTCATCTGGTGCTATCAGCATGAACTCGTCTTGGTCTTGTATTGGTTTTTCTGTCTTAATGTAATGTGAATATCTTGTAATTCCTTAAGCTGATTTTTTGACATTGAGGGCGGAGATCCTGTATGGACTATGGTGAAACTTTTGCCAACAATTTTAGCCCAATGGTCGTTAGCTTTTCAAACTTTTGTCTGAGTCGTAAGACTCAAGTTGATCTTCGACTTTTTTGGAGTGATGGGTAATGATATTGGCCTTGTGATATCCGCATCCTTTACCAAGGATCAAATGTAGACTTTTATTATGGTTTAACTCGCTAACCGCCACCCTCCAATCTCTCCAAAAACAAAAGAAAGTGTCTCTAAGAATGCCATGCTATAATAATTAGGAAAGACATTAGGTTTTATGGTTAAATCTGATCTCAAACTACTTCTCCTCGTACAATTCAATTAAATTTCTCCCTTTTTTCCTGAAAAACTAAATTAAGTTGAACAAATCCAGAGATTTGGTTGAACTTGAACCACATATCATTCCCCTTTTCACTCTCTTTACACGTTACAATCGCAGCCGACAACAATGTCCTGACTCCCGACCCTTGACAAAGTTACGGTGTCTTAAATTCACAAATCACTCCACTCTTTTACTCAACAATTGTTTAGTCATTTCTCCACCACTACACTCAACTTGTTCAGTGAAGTTGGTACACAATCTCACTCACTCAGAGAAGTCCCTCGTTTGGAGAAGAAGCAGAACCAAGATGGGCTCTGTTTCTCTGAAGATTGGTGATGGAACAGCCAGATTCAAAAGAGCAACGCTATGTTCATCAGCCGTCAATCTTCTCATGCTCTTCTCTGTCATCACGACTAATCTCTTCGCTCTCTACGCCTTCACATCCTCACCAAAAGACCAACAAACCTACCATCTCCTTCACCACACCCAGAAGAATATCTCTCTCATCTCAGAGCAGGTCTCTCTGATCCTCAGAGAGATCGATTCCTCACAAAAAAAACTAGCTCAGATGGAAAAGGAGCTCCTTGGCTACGAAAGCATCGATCTTTCGAGATCCAACATTGCACACGAGCTCAAACTCTTCCTTCAGCATCACCAGCTCCCTCTAGGCAAAGATTCGAGAACTGGGATCACTGAAATGGTGGCTTCCGTAGGTCATTCCTGCGAGAAATCTGCGGACTTGTTGTCTCAGTACATGAATTACAAGGTCTCCGGGCCTTGCCCTGACGATTGGAGTCTTGCCCAGAAGCTGATTTTGCGTGGATGTGAGCCTTTGCCCAGAAGGAGGTGCTTTGCCAAGACTCTTCCCAAGGTGGGTCTAAACCCTTTTCCCATTTCACTTTGG